>NW_015554266.1:131774-139297 GCF_001515605.1 Sinocyclocheilus anshuiensis | reverse complement strand
CGCGAGCTGCGACACTAGCCTTCTGTGGCCGTCTCTGATCCTCAGACCGAGACGGACCAGGACCCCTATGTTATTCGGGCTGAGACCTGGACCATCGTGAAATTAAGGACTGAAGGCCGCTGAGCGCGCCTTTGCCTCCCTGAACTTCTCGACCACCGTCTCAACGGAGGTACCAAATATTCGGAAGGTGAAACCGGCGCATCGAGAAGAAAGCCCCTCTCTTCCATCCCGATATCTGCCAGGTTCATCCACAGATGTCTCTCAATACCTACTATAGCTGCCATGCTCAGTAGCACAGAGAGTGAGATCTGTGGCGTGGCGAAACTCCGCTACCTCATCAGGCCTTTATCCAGGTCTTCCAGCAGGTCAGCCTAATATGCCTGGAGCACCGCATTGTGCGCAACGAAGCAACAGCCTGACCTGCTGCTGCGTATGCCCTGCCATCTAAGCGAGATGGCAAGGAGGGAGTTTTAAGAGATGACGTCTCACCCATAGAAAGATAATTAGCCAGTCGTCTTTTTTACAGGGGCATCCTCTCATAGTCGTTTCCGCGCATCGCCTCGATGTTGGCATAACTTGTATGCTAGAATCGATGAATGCGTAAGAAAGATAACGCTCAAAACTCACCATACTCAGAGCAGGAGGATTGGGAAGGCTCAGCCTCAGCTTCTTCGCAGTCCTCAGACATCTCCTGCTCTTACCGGGCCGAACCCAGCAGAGCACCGGCCCCCGGATCAAACGATGTTAAAGAAATAACATCATCCTCCAGCGGCTTACTCTCGTCCACAGCCGACGAGCGCGAGAGGGAAAACCCCTTTTTAAACTCATCAGCCGGATCCACCTGTGATCCCCACGAGCCCACCCTCCTCCATGCCTCAGCAGCGGCGGGTCCTGAGCCGCGGGAAGCAGATGGCTGCCCCCCCTTTCCTCGAAAAGAGAGACGAACGAGAGCAGAGCTTTTCATTAAAATAAGCTCGCAATGAACGTGGATTGCCCCCTCAAGGACATCACGTGCATGCTCTTTGCCCAAACAAACAAGGCAGAGATCGGGTGTGTCATCAGGTGTCAAATAACGATGACGCGGATGCACACACCCTCTAAACGCTTTGCTAGCGCTCGCCATAACGATAGAAATATAGATCGCTCTTACCACGGAAATGCACGCTTCAAACAAAACGGTCAGTGAAGACAAAGAAGAGAATGACATGTTCTCCCGGCGCCTATTTATACTATAATCGCACCGGTAGTGATGTCATGGGCTGTCGCCAGCCAACATGTTGTTGGTGTTTTCAATGTATGCTTCAGACACGGGTCACGACATGGCGTTCCCCCATAGCGACCCCTAGAGGACGCAGTTCGAAGTTCCCTTGAAAGGGAACTGCTGTTTAGAATCTATTCTGGCTACTTTTTGATTAGTATTGATTACTTTTGACATCGTTTATCACACATCGATTTGAATAGGATTATTTTGTACTATATTGATATAAAGTAATAAAAAAAAGGAAAAAAAAGAAAATATATTGTGCTTTAAACATTACACTATGTAAAGCTTTCCAAAGACATATAACACATTAAATGACTCACTAAGTGATTACTGAAATAATAATTAAAATGTGTTTGTCAGAAGTGGGTTAGATAAGCAAGGATGAAACAACAAGCATAAGAAACTCAATTATTATTATTATTTTTTTTAGATTTGCTGTTTAATCTTTTGCAGTGAATGTAGAGTTTATACTGCACAGTAATGATTTTGCCAAATTCCAAAAGTATATACCAAGCAGTAGGAGAGAAAAATGCAAATGAGAATTTAGGGAGAATCAATTATGAATAATTGCAATCCACTATGTGAATAATATCTAATCATAATTCATAACATTATAAAATGTAATGTAATGTAATCTAATTACAACTAATTAACGTTTGTAACCCGATTGCCAGATCATATAGTCAATTACTAGCCAGCACTGCAGACTGCACACACACACACACACACACATATACACACATATACATGTTGTGTTTCCATGTTTTATGGGGACATTCCATAGGCGTAATGGTTTTTATACTGTACAAACTGTATGTGCTATTGCCCTACACCAACACTACCCCTAAACCTACCCCTTACAGGAAACTTTGTGCATTTTTACTTTCTCAAAAAAACTCATTCTGTATGATTTATAAGCTTGTTTCCTCATGGGGACCTCAAAAATGTCCCCACAAGGTCAACATTTACTAGTATTACTATCCTTGTGGGGACATTTGGTCCCCATAACGTGATAAATACCAGGTACACACACACACACAAACAAACAAACAAAAATATATAAATTTGCTATTTCATATTTTTGACGAGTTCATTATTCTATTATTATGGTAGAATTTTAGAATGACTCAAAATATGAAAACAAACTATGAAAATAATAGAAATAAAAATGAACATAAAGATGTAGCTTGTTTAATAGAGAGAAGAAAAAAATGATTTTGTTGGTGTTATTAGAGATAAAGTGGCCGATACTGAAAAAGAAATATTTACTAAATTGCATGATTCAGGGTTAATCTTCAGTATTCCAGTCAGCAGTAGTGGCGCACCGGAGCGGAGCGCGGTGCATGACGGGACGCGGGTGTAATCTCCACCTCACATCCCTCCATCATCAGCCGCACGCTGACCTCTGACAGCAAACACGGAAGCAGCATGGCGTCAAACAGCAGCAGCACCGCACAGCAGAGACTCAGGATCATAGCCGGACATTTGCAGAAACGGCCAGAAGATGAACACCCGAGCGTCGCTGCGCAGGAGTGTAAAGCCGAGACGTCCCGATCCAACCCGAGCAGCGCGACACCGGTGCCGAAGAGGAGGTATGTGGCGTCAATCTGCCTGCTATGAGATCTAGCTCTTCACGCGTCTCATACAGACACAGACATAAACTCCGCGTTTAAACAGCAGCGGGCGTTACATTGTATCACTACGTGCGCTCGAGAGCTGGATCTGAACAAAGTGTCCATTCATCCCGAAGGAGGAGGAGGAGGGTGCGGCGGCGCGATATCTGCACACTGACTGATGGACACATTCAGATCTCGTTTTCTCTTTTCATAGAGCATTGTGCTTATTGCACCAGTTCGTTCGCCTTAAGCTCACAGCGACCAAACCAGTAATGAAGAAGCCGCTTGTCACAGGGCTGCTGGTTCTTCTAGGGCACCTTATCAGCCCTTAAAGCTACAGGTCACCCACAAATAATGTCTGTCGTCAGCTACTCAGCCTCAAGTTAACGAGAATGAAGAACCAGGACAGTTTTCCAGTTAATAACTTAAATATGGGTTTGTTCCTGACACAAGGCTATCTGAAGATGTGTCACACAAGTCATATGGAGCTAAACTTATGGGGCTTGACATCCACTTTAGTTGTCTGAAAAAGAGCACCGTGGACGTTCTGTATAATAACTGGTTTTGTTTTCGAAGTGTTTTTTGAGCGTAGAAGTAGATGGTGACAGAATTTTCGTAGCTAGGTGAGCTTTAGCTTTTTTCTCAACTAGGGTCCACTGAAAGTCTCCAGAGGCTCTTTTGGAGAATATGTATATATAGACATGGGTGACCTTTCTACCTATTAACTGATTTCCAACTCTTGAATAATCTGTTAATAATTAATGTTCTTAATGAAAGCTCTTATAAAGTGTAACGTTTTTTGATTCTGGAGGTCCCTGTGTTGGCTGAAAGTTTTTGAGGGCCTTGTAGGCTATCTATGGAGGTTGAAAACGCCTTGGTTGTTGTGTTTCCTCCGTTTTCAGACATGTGCTTTCACTGGAAGGGATGATGCTTCTGTAAACGGAAAGGGCGTTGGTTATTTCTGTCTGTCTATAGTTTCAACTGTACTAGCCTGAGGCTCTTAACTGCAATCAGCTGTACTGGGACGTTTATTACACACTTCTCCATGTTCGTATCTCATCTATCTTTCCAGAGCACTGCTGTTTTTGCTTTTCTTTGTTATATCTGCGACAGCTGTAATCCCTTTAATCTTATAATTTAGTGGATATATTACTGGTCATGCTGTCTGTTGTTATGAATGTACATGTGAGGTGATCTCCCCACAAGTTGTATTTTGTATGTCAGAAGTTAGTTTGGCAAAGCTGTGCTTTGATTGGACGAGGGCTGTGGTGGTCTGACTTTGTATTTGCTAAGAGTGACCATGTACTTCCTTCATGTGGGCTGACGGCACTGTGCTGCCATCTAGTGCTGAACATGGAGTAACCTTTGACCTACTGAGACCCAGCAGAAGTTTCTCTGGCAGGGAGGCACTACAAATGTTTTCTTTGAACTATGCCCAATACCCACACTTGCGGTCTTTGCACTTGACCACTTGCATGACGCATTTCCTGTTTTTGGCCCAAGTGTTCAAGTGGACACGAAGACCACAAGTGTGTGTGGAACGCATTTATAACACTGTTATAAAAACGATCCAAAACACAACACTCACCGAGAAAGATCACATATTCTTTGGCTTTAATCTTTTGGATCCTTTTTGGAAACTGTATGAAAGAGATTGTATGAATTCATACAAATTAGCCACCACTTGCCAAAATGTTAAATAAATAGATAAATAAGTAAATAAATCGCCAGGAGAGTGTACTTGTCTGGCCGATATGGCAGGCATCTTGGACTCCTAGTGGTCTGGATGCTTCTAAACATTTTCAATGAACAATTTGAAAGCAAAGTCAGTATCACCACATTAGTGATACTTTGCAAAAAAAAAATTACATTTTCCATTGTCGATAGTGTAGTGTAGAGACGAGAAAGTCACATTTAAACCAAGACACTTTCTGCTAGTTAAAGGTTAAACAAATTTGCATGAACTTTCTCTGCCTTGCAACATGAAACTCCGGAAAGTGTGGATTCCTGTTGAAATATCTGGATACTTTTTCAGAGCAACTGTAAATGTAATCACACCTTTATGCATCAAATAGAACTAGATAAAATGCTCATTTAGCTGTATAAAATGTTTTGAGGGAATAACAGCGATGTGCACCTTTTAAAAAAAAAAAGTTAAAGGGATAGTTCACCCAAAAGTGAAAGTATCATTAGTGCCTTTCGCACCATTTTAGTTCCAGAACTAAATGTACAGTACTAAAGTACTGGGGCGATTTTGCATGAACTATTTCCCAGTACCATTTAAAAGGTTGCATTCGCACCGACAGTGTGTACTAGGAAGTGACGTAAGCCAGTCGACAGCGACGTCATTTGTGCGCGGCGTTCAACAACGGAAACAGAAAAACAACGTTAACAGCAGGAGGATGGAGGACGCTGTGATCGGAGCTGTGTTTTTGTTGTGTCTCGCGGGTTTCACAATAATGGACATGGAATGTCGACGTATACGTAAAGCGATTGAAAGAACGGAAAGGAGGACTAAGAATCTCCAATGACAACTGGCAGTGCTACATTTGCTACAAGCGCCTGCACTTCAGCGTCCGTCCATCTATCGCTGTTCTCCATACTTGCGAAATAAGTTGACACAGTGTTTACAGTATGTTTACACGGCGTTTTTAAATCATGGCAGGTGAGGGTGTTTTCGTACACGTTTGGCCAATCAATGTCTACTTACGTCACGATTAGTACCAGTTGTGCTGGTTAGACCCTGCTCTGGAGTAGGAGCTAATTTGGTTCTCGAAAAAGGCAGTCCGGTACTAAAAAAACACCCAGTTCCGGCGGTGCAAAAACGCCAAATAAGTGGGTAGTTCCACAATTAGTTCTGGTACTATGAAAAGGTTCCCGCGGTGCGTAAGGCCCTATTTACTCACCCTCATGTTGTTCCAATCCTGTATGTTATGTTCTGTCGAACACAAAAGAAGATATTTTGAAGAATGTCGGTAACCAAACAGATGCTGGTGGTAGCCATTGACTTCCATTGTATGGAAAAAAAAATAATACTATGGAAGTCAATGGCTACCGTCAACTGTTTGGTTACCGACATTCTTCAGAATATCTTCATTTGGGTTCAGTTGAAGAAAGAAACTCATACAGGTTTGTAATGACATGAGGGTGTGTAAATGAGGACAGAATTGTTGTTTTTGGGTGAACTGTCCTTTTAACAGACTAAACATCTGACTTGTCAGTCCTGCTTGCTAACAGCTTGACTATTCCAGTAGATATCAGGTTCATCCTAAACCAAGTTGGCCCTATTCAAAGAAAGGTACCTTTATATTAAAATGCTTCCTCTCAGATGTTTTGTCTCAGTGTATTATAACGTCTGGCTTGTCTTTTAGTTTACAATGCTTAAAATGTCACATGTAACAGTGTGCAGGAGTGAAACCCCACAGGCTGAATGTTTCCATCGTCTCGTCGGGTCTGGAGTCATCACATTTTTTCGGCTGATCTTTGCTGTTGAGAAGTCTGCATGTGTCCTGTTTTAGGGTTTGACTGTGTCTGTTTCTCAGAAGATCAGCAGCAGACCTGTATTCCGTCCTCTGATCACCCGCTCGCATGTTTCCTCAAACTGACAGTGTGTGTTTTTGGTCCCACAGCAGGCGCAGCGCTCTAGAGATCACAGCTGCACTAAAGCCTGGAGTAACGAACGTCACATCACACTTATTATTACTCATTACATTATGTGTAAGGGGATTTGAGAAAAGAGAGTAGAAGTGTGCTGTTATTTTTCTGAGAGATTGGATTTTGGGACGTGAGCCATAGTAAAGTCCAGAAACCAGTCGCAAGAAACCCCTCGAGTTAAGAAAAGCCATAGTGATAAAATCCTCACTATAAATATGTGAGAATGTGATGTGGAGGAACATTTCATTTAAGGTTATTACTTCATCAGCACTGATTATGCATAGACTTTTCTGTACATAGCATAAACAATTTAACATAAGCATTTTTTATGTTTATTTTATGTGAAAATGTAGGTTTGTAATATTTTTGAAATAAGTCTCTCATGCTTGCCAAGGCTGCATTTATTTGAATATTATGAAATATATTATTGAAATATTATTACAATTTAAAATAACTTTAATGTCACTCTTGATCAATTTAATGCATCCTTGCTGATAAAAGTATTAATTTCTTTAAAAAAAACTAAACAAACACTTGCTGCCCCAAACTTTTGAAATGTTATGCTTGTTAAAACTTTTCAGAATTCTCAAATTATGTATACAAATAATTTTAAATGACAGTTCAATATTGTTTTGGTGTAAGCAGAAAATGATCCTACAAATTAATGTAATTTTTTTTTTTACAAATTAATGTTTTGTTTTTTTGTTGATGAAAAAAGAATGTATTTTAATTTTGTTAAACAGTTTTACACTCAAAATCAGCAGTTTTATTATTATTATTATTTAGAAATATTGTAATAAATCCTGACAATACAGATTATTTTGTAAAAAGTACATCACATAAATTAGGGCTGCACGATTAATCGCATGCGATATTTAACGCGCATCTTGTCAGTAAAGACGGTTCTGTAATCAGCGGTAAATCTCCATCACCTGCGTGCTTTCACATTGAGCAGCATTAACTACACAGAGCCGTTGTTCACTGACGAG
>NW_015554266.1:125257-131516 GCF_001515605.1 Sinocyclocheilus anshuiensis | reverse complement strand
AAGATGCGCGTTAAATATCGCATGCGATTAATCGTGCAGCCCTAACATAAATTAATCAGCACAACTTTATTGTTTACTACCTTGTGGTAGTGTGTGCCAGATGAACAAAGCTGCTCAAAAATGCAACGCATCAAGAAAGATCACGTATTTTCTTTGGTTTTTAACCTTTTGACCTTTTGGGTCCATAGATAAGTTTTTTGGAAGCTTGCGTGAAGATGTGTATAATCAGCTTGATCTTATGAGAAAATGTAGCTATTTTACAAGGAGGTGATTTTGTATGAAATGTGATTCATATGGAAATGTACAGTTTTTTTTTTTTTTTTTTAAAGCAGGAAGGTCCACCCCTAAACATAATCCATTTAAACTCGAAAAACACTTAGTAGCAGGTTTTTGTGTTTAGTGCCCTTCACATTCACCTTTCATGCAGTGCCTCGAATAATAGATCAAGGTAGCAGGACATTTGCTGTAACTGCTGTTGACTCTTTCAAAACGTTTCTTATCTGAAGGTCTATCTGTCTTGTCGCAGCAGAAGTGAATGGTGTGACTTCAGGACTCTCATAGTAACTCTTTCATTCGGTCATGAGCGTCTGTTATCATACAGACCCAGTAATATAAAGACTGGAGCGGTTTATCTCTGCAGGTCATTATAATGGCCACTAAAATTAAATATTATATTTGTAGACATCAAGATGAAGGTTGTATATCATTGAATATACTTTGCGATTGGCTGTTATAAAACAGCATGTCAACACAGGCTCTCTCTCTCTCTCTCTCTCAGGCAGGAGATCATGAAGTGGAATGGCTGGGGTTACAGTGACTCAAGGTTCCTGTTCAATAAAAAGGGTCAAGCAGAGTTCACAGGGAAACGGTGAGTATGAGGCACCAAACAAAGACCAGTTAGACTCAGAATAGACTTCTAATTAGACTCAGATGTTTTGTACTGCATTGGAAAGTCAGTGGCATTCTGCAGAATGGATGAACGTGTTAAAGGGGTCATATGATGCTTTTTTAAAGATCATTTAAAGTACTTTTGCTTTCGCCTAGAAACACACAGCGTCTCTCTGACATGCTGCTTCAACACTAACCGCGGTTACTGAAACCACGCCTTCTTTCTTTGCGTGCACATTTGGGCGGCATTACGCAAATATTTCCACATAGTGAGGTAGATATGTGGGGGCGTGTTAGAACGAGCCGTTTTAGGGGGGCGTGGCAGTCTTAACTTTGATAAAGAATATCTCTTTGGTTTTGAGACTTTAGTCTTTGCAACTTCAGGGATCTTATCTATGCACAATCAGCTTGTAACACTCCAAAGAGAAAGGAAAACTTGAAATCGCATCATATGACCCCTTTAAGCAGAGCTGACAGCACTATAGTCTTAAAGTGATAGTTCACCCAAAAATGAAAATTCTGTCTTTTTTTTTTGTTTTTTACTCACCCTCTTGTCTGTATGACTTAACTTTCGTCTGTAGAATAATACAAGAACATATTTTGTCTCAATGCATTTTTTTTTTTTGTACATACAGTGAAAGTGGTGTTTTTGGACCCCATTGACTTTTATTTGAATGAACAACAGCATTCCTTTAAATATTGTACCACTAATCCTGAACAAGGATGGAAAGAAGATATTACAAATTTGTCATGATATATAAGGCTGAAAAGTGTTTGAAATATGGACAGCTTACTCTTAATACCTTACAGGGCCTGTAAATGGTTTAAATAAATTTATAGTCAAACAAGTGAGTTGTTAAAAATGCAGCTAATTAAGTTTAAATAATAATTTTCTGTATTTTTACAATTCATTTGATATGAATTTACACTATATTTGTTAATTTGTCTAAATTTGTACGTTAAAATAATAAAAAAAATGACATTATCATTCAAACTGATTTTTATTTTTTTTTATAAATTGCATCCTGCATTTCGGCCGAAGCATACAGTACTCTATGGAAGTACATGAATGTAAACGCTTCTAGCTATGCAAGGTTGATTTTGTGCATCGCAGTGTTTTGAAATGTGTCGTTGAGCTTTCTAAACATTCATATAGAGGACATTAGCATAAACAGCCTCATGCACTCATAACACTGGCCCGGATGGAGATGTTTACCACAGCATGCTCCTTAAGTACATTCTCAAGGACCTACAGACACACACAGTCACACAGCGTGTCCTATTCTGTGTAATCGTACAGACACAGCGGCGCTGCTTAATCTAACGTACACAGAAGATGTGCTTTTGCTGCCATATTTCATCATAACACATACAAGTTGCTCAAAAAAAAACAAGCCTATAGTTTCAAAAAAGTCACGGGATGATTATGAGCATATACAAAGAAAACCATTTAACTCCAGTCAGTCATTCACACCAGACAGCAACTGGCGTATATATACAGACACACACACAGACACACATTTGGTAGGAACTGTCAGCTCCTCTGTGGTGAGGACTGGATGTGCTCGTTTTTCCTGGTTCAGTGTGGTGTGCTCATGCCATCTAGCGGCTGGAATCTGCACTGCTGCGTCTGAACACAAGGGGGCCATCTGACAGTATTAGGTCAGAGAGAGAGTTGTTTATTAGATTAGAAAGATTGAATGGATTAAATAGATTTAATGAGTTATTAATCATGCACAACTGAGTTGCATTAAGAACAAAAACTTGTACATGTTTTACATGAATCCGTACTGAATCCCATACTGGTTTCAGGTATCGGTTGAGTGGGCTGATTTTACCAAGTCTGAAGGACTGGTTCGAGGGCACGTTTGGAGCCAATTTACAGCATAAATCTCCTGCGACAGTAAGTGAAGTGTGGTATATCAGACCTGCTGTATAGCAGACTCTGGTGTTGTGTGTGTGTGTGTGTGTGTAATATGGGGTGTGTGTCTTCTTCCAGCCCACCGTGAATTTAAGTGCAGTTGCTCCTCCTGACCTGAACGAGCCCTTCGTCGAGGATCTGAAAGCAGCAGGTGTGGCCATGTCACATGACCCAGAGGACCGGGTTTTCCGAGCTCATGGTACAGAGCTGCCATCTTTGTGTTTGGCAGAAATTTTTCACTTTTTTTTTTCATGTTTTACCTCATATTTCAGCTGTGGGAAATTAGTTTCATAAAGAAATGGAACCTTATTTTAATAAATAATGTTTCCATTGTATATGACAATGCAAAAATCATAATGGTCCTAAAATAGGTTTTCTTTTTGCAGGTTATGTTTTTTTTTTATGATTTTAGTTTTTATTTGCTTTTTATTTAGGGGTGAAATATGAGTTTTTTTTTTTTAAATTACAGTTTACTTTTAAAAGAGAGTTTGTTGTTTTTATTTTAATTTTGATTTGATCAAAACACTTTACTCTTTAGTTTATATATGAAAATGTATTTTATTATTTCTCATACACTACCATTCAAAAGTTTGATTTTTGAATGGTAGTGTAGAGAAATTTTTTTTTTTTATGTGTTTGAAAAATGTCTCCTATGTTCACCAAGGCGACATTTATTTATCAAAAATACAGTAAAATACAAATATACAATAAAATTGCAATTTAAAATAACTGTTATCTATTTTAATATATTTTGAAATGAAATCTGTGATGCAAAAGCTGAATTTTCAGCATAATTGCTTTGCTGCTCAAGAAACATTTCTTATTATTATCAATGTTGAAATCAGTTGCACTACTTCACATTTTTGTGGAAACCCTGAATTTTTTAAATAGGATTCTTTGATAAATAGAAGGTTCAAAAGAACAGAATTTATTTGATGCAGAAAGCTTTTTTAACGTTATAAATGTCTTTACTGTCACTTTTGATCAATTTAATGAATCCTTGCTGAATAAAAAGTATTCATGTCTTAAAAAAATCTTACTCACCCCAAACTTTTAAATGGTGGTATGTTTACTGAGTGCTTACAGTATTTCTTGAAATCAAGTAAGTAACTTTGACCGTACGTGTTCATATTACAAAAAAAAGATTGGGAACTCTTTTTTTTTTTCTTCTCATTTATTTGGCTGCTATTTACTGCCAAGTGCTTTAGCAGTATGAGCAAGTCTTTCTGAAAGCTTGTTTTCTTTGTCTTCCTCAGGTCACTGCCTGCATGAGATCTTTGCCCTGCGCGAGGGGAGGATAGGACGGGTGCCCGACATGGTGGTTTGGCCGAGTGAGTGACTGCAAAGGGTTAAGCATCAGTGGCTGAGTGCTAATTAATATTCATGAGGATCTGCTTTAATTAGAGGGAACGGGGGAGCTTGCCGTCCAGTGATACTCTTGCTGCCAGAGCAGCTGCTCTCTGATTGGTGGAGTCCTGACAGCATCCATTTCACCCTCTCTGATTGATGGCTGAGCTTTGATTAGAAGAGTACCCAAGCGGCCAGCAAATCATCTGCCTCTCAGTCCAGAATATTCTCTCTCGGCGAATTCATCCTTTACCTCCAATCATCAAGGGTTCTCCCTCAGTAGATTGTCCTGTAACCATCAGAGTCTCCTTCAGAAACCCTTCTGCGCCCCTCACTCACACATACACACACACACGGTTTTTTTATAATCTTGACGAAATGTCACTTTCTCTGCCTCTGAAATGACTTCAGTGTCCAATTAAATTCTTGTGAATAAAACCACATTCCACTTTACATTATATCCAACTAAATATTCTCTTTCACTACGACATTTTGGATTATAAGCTATAAGATATCGAGCCCATGTTCACTGTTGTGTTGTTGTGTGGGACGTTTAGTGGGCGGTCAGATGTGCTCCAGTGGGTCACTGCTTCATATTGATCCACCCGTCTGAAAGTAGAAGGGATTGAGGGGTTTGTTTTTGTGTAGTAGTGCACTACCATTCAAAAGTTTGGAGTCAGTAAGAATGAATAGTTTTAAACAGCAAGAACTGAATCGATCAAAAGTGACAGTAAAGACATGTATAATGTTACAAAAGATTTCCATTTCAAATAAATGGTGTTTAATAATAATCAGAAATGTTACTTGAGCTGCAAATCAGCATATTGTGATTTCTGAAGGATCATGTGACACTGAAGACTGGAGTAATGATGCTGAAAATTCAGTTTTGCATCACAGAAATAAATTACATTTACAGCTATATATTCAAATGCAATGCACTTCTTTTAAATTTTAATAGTATTTCACAATATTACTGTTTTACTGTAGGCTACTTTTGATTTTCAGTCTAATAAATTCAGCCTTGGTGAGCATAAGAGACTTCTTAAACTATTGAACGGTAGTGTAAGCGTAAGGGTTGTTTTGTTATGATTGATATGAAAGTGGTTTGATGTGAAATAGTTGAGTGGATAATAATGGTGATTTGATTTTTGCAGGCTGTCACAAAGATGTAGAGAAGATTGTGGAACTGGCCTGCAAACACAACGTCTGCTTGATACCCTACGGAGGCAAGTACTCGCATAAAGAAAACACATCTAATGCTGATGGACCAAAAGATTGTTTATAATCAAATCAAAACAAAACAAGATAAAATGTCTTGCCATATTACGGTTATATATTTAGTTTCTGCTTAGTGTGTTTCCCTCTCATTTTGCTCTTTCCAGCCGTTTCATTCACTTTCCCCAAAAAGGAAAATTGTTTTTGTAGATTACGTTTGTGCAAAAATATTAATCAGCACAACTGATTTCATCATTGATATTAATAAGACATTTTTAGCGCATAAGAGCATTTAAGCGTATTAGAAAGATTTCTGAAGAATCATGTGACACTGAAGACTGGAGTAATGATGCTGAAAATACAGTTTTGATCACAGGAATAAATTACTTTTTAAAATATATTACAGAAATGATAGAAAACAGTTATTTTACATTGTAATAATGTCTACTGTATTTTTGAGCAAATAAGTGCAGCCTTGGTGAGACTTTTTCAAAAATATTAAATCTTACCAACCACAAACGTTTGAACATTATTGTATTTCATCTAATATTTTTTTTGAATGAAGTGTTCAGAACATGAACCTTGTTTATTTTAAATATTTTTCTAAATGAATTTTTTGTGCTTAGCTGTCTAAATGTGATCTGCGAAGTCTGATTGACCTGATATTCTGATTTAATATAATTTAACAGAATATGCTTGCATATATTTAAGTTTTTTTATTCTTGTTTAAACATTATATTTTCATTTTTCTAATCATAAAATGTTTTCAAATTGTGTGAATTAGTTTTGGACATGGCAGAGCTGTTCTCCAGATCATGTAAGTTTAGATATGTGTGCTTTCTTACAGTATTAAACCTCTCTCTCGCTCTCTCTCTCTCTCTCTCTCTC
>NW_015554266.1:116561-125028 GCF_001515605.1 Sinocyclocheilus anshuiensis | reverse complement strand
GTCTCTCTCTCTCTCTCTCTCTCTCTCTCTCTATCGCTCTCTCGCTCGCTCTCTCTCTCTCTCTCTCTCTCTCTCTCTCTCTCTCTCTCTCTCTCTCTCTCTCTCTCTCTCTCTCTCTCTCTCTCTCTCTCTCTCTCTCTCTCTCTCTCTCTCTCTCTCTCTCTCTCTCTCTCTCTCTCTCTCTCTCTCTCTCTCTCTCTCTCTCTCTCTCTCTCTCTCTCTCTCTCTCTCTCTCTCTCTCTCTCTCTCTCTCTCTCGCTCTCTCTCTCTCTCTATATCTCTCTCTCTGTCTCGCTCTCTCTCTCTCTCTCTCTCTCTATATCTCTCTCTGTCTCTCGTGCTCTCTCTCTCTCTCTCTCTCTCGCTCTCTCTGTCTCTTGCTCTCTCTCTCTCTCTTGCTCTCTCTCTCTCTCTCTCTGTCTCTCGCTCTCTCTCTCTCGCTCTCTCTCTCTCTCTCTCTCTCTCTCTCTCGCTCTCTCGCTCTCTCTCTCTCTCTCTCTCTTGCTCTCTCTCTCGCTCTCTCTCTCTCTCTCTCTCTCTATATCTCTCTCTCTCTCTCTCTCTCCCTGTCTCTCGCGCTCTCTCTCTCTCTCTCTCTCTCTCTCTCTCTATCGCTCTCTCGCTTGCTCTCTCTCTCTCTCTCTCTCTCTCGCTCTCTCGCTCTCTCTCTCTCTCTCTCTCTTGCTCTCTCTCTCGCTCTCTCTCTCTCTCTCTCTCTCTATATCTCTCTCTCTCTCTCTCTCTCCCTGTCTCTCGCGCTCTCTCTCTCTCTCTCTCTCTCTCTCTCTCTCTCTCTCTCGATCAGGTGGGACGAGTGTGTCCAGTGCGCTAGAGTGCCCTCGTGAGGAGACTCGCTCCATTGTCTCTTTGGACACCTCTCAGATGGTGAGCATTTACATGAATATACATGCAGGTGTGACATACTGACACTCATTCAGCGCCTGTATTTTGCGTGTGTGTGTATATTTATGGTGCATATATTAAATGTCCGCACATACAGAGCTTTCTGTGTACCTGGCTGTACTTCTCTCCCCTTTTTACCCCTCTCCTGCGCTTTCTCTCTCGTGTTCTCATATTTCATCTGCTGCTCTGACCTTGGCTGGCCTGTTTTAGGGGTCATGGGGTCACGCACATGAAAGGCAGCGTGTCATAAGCGCGGTTGTTTTATGAGCGCAGTGGCGTGATTGATAGCTGGGGGGCGGAGCCACCTGTGGAGACGGGGCTGTTTCCTGAAGTGCATTTAACCCCTGTGGAAACCAGGGGACAAAACCCGGCTGATAGTCTGAATGCCTGAAACATTCACCAGCTAAAGCCCGGGCCGCTGGGAAGGCGTGATTATATGTGTGTTTCTATTGTTAAATTGAGAAAATGTGCTGATTTTACTCGTCGGCACAAGAGCAAAAGTCACGGTTATTACAGATAGTCACACTACATCAGACAAGACTAAAAGCAGTGGTTCGTGTCGCTGTGGTTTCTGGTTTACACACACACACAGTGACCTCTCTCTGTCCTGACTCGCTAAGCTGAGATATGTGGGCTGAGTTTAGCGGCAGTGAATCAGTTTGACATGTGGTTTGAGGGAGACCTGCGAACACACTACTGCACTTTAATCAAAACCTCTCTCCCTCTCTCATTCTAGTCTATTCCAATCATTACAGTCAGCCTTTTAGACCTACATGCTGTGTTTTTATATGCATTTAAAATCTATTCTCTACAGTATTGTTGTGTGTCTATTGCATTGTATAGCCCACATTTTGGCCACATGCACATACAGTTTTTTTGTCCTTAATGTTTTGTTCTGTCTTTGTTAGAAAATAACAACAATTAAAAAAAAATAGTTTGACCTCTATGGATAATTCACCCAAATATAAAAATTCAGTATTTGTGTTTTTGACCACATGCACACTGTTTTTTTTTTTTTGGTCCTGTATTGTTCTCTATGCTAGAGATTTGCATACTTTAAAATCAACTAGTCTCTGGGTTCCCTGAATGACTGCTGTTGTCGAATAGTCATCTTTATTGTGAGGTTGATTTAGATTTAGAGTTGATGTTTAATCAGATTTACTACTTAGGGGATTTTCACATGCAATATTCTCATGATGAAACATAATGCAGGACGCGATTCTAAAAGTGTATTCTTTTTGACTCTTCACGTGTTTTTGATTTCGGACTTGCATTTGTTTTAAAATGCAACACTCATGTCATGAATTGATATTGAATTAATTGTAATTTCAATCAACAAAAACATACAATACTATTCAAAAGTTCAAAAGTCAGTAAGATGTGAAAGAAATTAATATTTTATTTAGCAACGATGCATTAAATTGATCAATAGTGGCAGTTAAGACATGTTGCAAAAGATTTCTATGCTGTTCTAAGGTTTTCAGCATTGATAATAATCAGAAATGTTTCTTGAGCAGCAAATAAGCATATCAGAATGATTTCTGAAGGACCGTGTGTCACTGAAGACTGGAGTAATGATGCTGAAAATTCAGCTTTGATCACAGGAATATATTACATTTTAAAATATATTACAATAGAAAATTATATTACAAATTTCACTGCATTCAGCAAGCTCAACCATTCAATCCTGGTACCCAAAATGAATAAACAAATATTTTTAAATGATTAAATTAATATTAAATTTACAACCCTGTTGACAATTCAGGCAAATTGTATTTTTGACTATTTCATTTGGATGTTTATTTAATTTTCAATCAAAATTGAAACTATTTAGAAACATTTTGGCAACAGGGTTGCAAAAACTGCAGACATTAAAAAAAAAAAATAAATAATTAAACGTGTAATAGGAATAACTCAGCCTTTCCTGTATGACTTACTTTCTTCTGTTGAACAAAAAATAAGATATTTTGAGTGAAAGTCAATGGTAAACGAACTTTCTTTAAAATATCTTATTTGAACTTTAATTAATGGGTGTACTGTCTCATTCAAAGTTCCATGCTCTGTTATGTATTTTATTACTCCCCTATTCATGGTAAATGCTTTCATCTTAAGTTATAAAGGTTCAAATGAGAGGAGCCCCTGTGTGACCTGTTATGTTCAGCTGTTTGTTCCTGTTGTGTAGAATCGAATATTGTGGATCGATGAGAAGAATCTAACAGCTCATGTGGAGGCTGGAATCATCGGACAGGATCTGGAGAGACAGGTCAGTGATCCACGATAACATTTAATTTCAGAGTAAAGAGCTTCCTGCAGCTTCCTTTGTATTCGGGTTTAATTTATATATAGTGTGTGTGTGTGTTTGTATGTGTGTGCCAGCATTCATGTTAATGCTGAAGGGTAAAAACAGGCCGTTTGGTTGTGCTTGTGCCAAACTAAACACACACACACACACACACACAGAGCAGATGGTCCCATCAAACTAATGTTGAAAATGGCACTTTTGCCGCTGGTCTGTTGTGGTATTTTGATTGTGTGTGTGTGAGGTGCATTGCAATCAGCCCATCACAGTGTGGGTGTGTGTTGGAGGAATGCAGGACAGATGGTGAGACATTAAAGTGTGTTTGTATTTCTTTGGGGTTTGCTTAATAAAATCACCTGGAGCGTGTGTTTTATCTGAGACTGATCAATAAGACCATCAGCTCCCTCGCAGGTATACGGCTGTCATGCTCACACACTCCATATTGTGAGTCTGACTGCAGGAAACAGGTCTGAAACGCTCCATAAGGCTTCAATACCACTGTGTTTATCCAGAAACACATTTCCTGTGAGGCTGGTGTTTTATTGACAGTCGTGTGATTAGAATTTTTTATTATAAAACAGATATCATCCAGTTCCTGGATGCTGATTGGTCAATACAGTGATCCAGCTGTGCTAAAATACGTGATATTGTAAGAAATATTGTTCAACATCTGTTGACCAGCTGCTGTGTATACTGTATCCAGGGGTGTTTTTATATATATATATATATATATATTGTTGCTCAAAGCAAGATTCAGATTTAATATACGGTTAAATCCACCAAATTTGTTTTGTGCTTCGTAAAGATTGTGACAAAACAGCCAAACCGTTTTTGCAAGCATTAGACCATTTTTTGGGGTCCGAAGAATTTGTACCACCACCGCGTTTACAGATATCACATACACTACCATTCAAAAGTTCTGGAATAGTATGTTTTTGAAAGAAGTGTTCAAAATACAGTAAAAACAGTAATATTGTGAAAGTTTAAATGGCTTTACTGTCACGTTTGACCAATTGAATGTGTCCTTGTTAAATAAAAGTATTAATTTCTTTCCATTAAAAAAATGACTGACTCCAAACATTTGAACAATAGTGTATATATGCATATATAAACATATCATTGCACAGCACCAACTATTAAAAGGGTTGTTCACCCAAAAAATTCTGTCTTCATTTATCCTCAAGTTGTTCCAAAACTGTATGTGTGTATATATATATTTGTTGTTATAGTTTGAAGAATGTTGGTAACCAAACAGTTGCTGAAGCCATTGACTTCCATAGTATTTTTGTTTTACTATGGAAGTCAATGGCTACGGTCAACTTTTTTGGGTGAACTATCCCTTAAACCTTTTTTTTTTTTATGTCAGAGACTGTATTATTTACTAAAAAAGGGACTTACTTAAAAGGGTGCTTACTTAAAAAAAAAAAAAAAAAAGAAAAAAAAAATATTTGAATAAAAAGTAATTATGTATCGCTTGTTTTATACTTTTCTGCTGAGGATGTTTTGTGTTCTTTATGTGATTATAGTTGAATGAGCGTGGTTACTGTACGGGCCACGAGCCGGACTCCATGGAGTTCAGTTCTCTGGGCGGCTGGGTGGCCACACGGGCATCAGGCATGAAGAAAAACATCTACGGCAACATTGAGGAGCTGGTATGTCTCCCTATTTCTCAGCACACACAAACATACACCGGTCTGGGACAGAGGTCACATTCACGCTCATACCCTTCCAATGTTTTAGTGAGAGATGTGTTGTCGTAGGTCATTCATGGTACCTGTGATCTCATGTGTTCCCAGGTGGTGCATATAAAGATGGTGACCCCTAGAGGAGTGATTGAGAAGAGCTGTCTGGGGCCCCGCATGTCCACCGGCCCCGACATACATCACTTCATACTGGGCTCAGAGGGTACGGACTCATGATGTTTTGTGTGAGGAATGTATCTGAAAGGATCCGTTACTCAGTGGATCTCCAGAAACATGTCACTTCAAAATTAAACGAAAGAAAAACTTTGAAAGAAAATGAGGCCTATGCTGATGAGAAAATGTAAGTCTTGTGCACTGGTCACATATCCTAGTGTTCACCTAAAAAGCGAAGGATACTTTAGGCCTAAGTGTCTCAGTGGATATCTAGAGAATAATACTCAGTCTGTACTAGTATCTGTTCCTAGAGTGGATCCTCTTCTCATTGTGCACACTGAAGTTAGTTTGACATTGGTTGGGTCACTGATAGTGATAAGCATAATAAGGGTGTTTATATAATTGCGAGAGTTCATAAAAACAGTTCTCTTAGAGAGATTTGTAAAGCAAACTTTTTGTTTTTCTTTATCTAAGGTCATGTTGCCCTGATTGGGCTTCTCTTGCAGAGCTGCAGTCATATCAGCATGAAGTCTTATCCATTCTGCAGTTTTTTCAAAGCAATAACCACACTCTTAGAGAGGAAGAGAGACCAACATGTGAAGTGACCAAGCACAGTTTTTTTTCTTTTTTCGTAAGTTAAAGATAGATCCATTTAAAACAGATTATACGATGCAAAATTAAACAAACTGATCAATTCTAGTAGTTTACCTGCTATTAAAAGGACTAGTTCACCCAAATATTTATAAAAAAATATTTTTATTTTTTTATTTTTTTGAAAATGTACTCACCCTTGGGCCATCCAAGATATAGATGGGTTTGCTTCTTCATCAGAACAGATTTGTATTAATGTAGCATTGCATCACTTGCTCACCAGTGGATCCTCTGCAGTGAATGGGTGCCGTCAGAATGAGAGTCCAAACAGCTGATAAAAGCATCACAGTAACGCACAAGTAATCCACACCACTCCAGTCCATCAGTTAATGTCTGGTGAAGAGAAAAGTTGTGTGTTTGTAAGAAACAAATCCATCTTTAATGTGTTTTAACTTTAAACAGCCAGAATACGAGTCCATAATCCATAATAACGCTTTCTCCAGTGAAAAAGTCTGTCTCCTGTTGTCGTCTCACACATCAAAATCCACCAACATATTTGTTTAGAGCTGTTTTGGAAACGGTGCTCGATTTCTCTCCTGATTCAGATGAGACAACTGTTTTCACTGCAGAAAACAATATTATGGATAGAGGATTTGTAGTTTAGCCAGAAGCTACTGTTTAAAAACGTCTTGATGGATTTGTTTCTTACAAACACACAGCTTTTCTCTTCACCAGACATTAACTGATGGACTGGAGTGGTGTGGATTACTTGTAGCGTTACTGTGATGTTTTTATCAGCTGTTTGGACTCTCATTCTGACGGCACCCATTCACTGCTATATTTCAAGCAAACTCATCTGCATCTTGGATGGCCTGAGGGTGAGTACATTTTCAACAAATGTACGTTTTTGGGTGAACTATTGCTTTAAGTGCCTAAAATCTTGAGTTCTTCCTCCCAGAAGTCATGTAGCAGTCATGCCATCTGACTGAAACTTGTGATTTTCAAAAGTGCTTTTCAGTTTTGTGTGCAGTGGGATGGTAAGAGAAGAGAATCTGAAATGGAGACTATGTTTGTCCTTTCCTGTGAACCAGTAGGGGGCAGTGAAACACGTTCAGCTAGACGAGAACTATGTGCTTGATATCTTACATGTGTCATGATGCTGTTTAAAAGTATCACCCTTATCCAAAGAAAAGGATACTGTTATCAATCTGTCTCTCTGAAAAGTCATTAAGCCGTTCACGAAGTGATGAAAATGAGTCATAATCGTTGTGTTTGGTAAAATGGTCCGTGAAGCTTTTTATGGCTCATATAAATTCTTTGTGGGATGATGAATATTTCCCAGGATTAATCTGCATTAATTAAACATTCATGATTCCATTAGGAAGGGCATCTGCTTCTTTAATGGTTTTGTAATGTCAGGGGCATTTAGACTTAAGAAGCGCCCATTTCACCTTTCTCCCTCTGACACGCTACAGTTCAGATGACGGGGTTGTTGTTGTTGTTTTTTCGGGGATCAGGAGATCTGTAGATGTAAGGATTCTTATCTCAGAGGTGTGTGTGTCTGTGTGTTTGATGATAAACTATGTTATTGGCATGTTTAAAGAAATATTCAGGGTTAAATGCTACCTAAGTGATGTCTATTATTGCTGTTAAATTACAGTAAAAAAACTGCCACCTGTGCCAGAAATTCGTCTTAAAAATTACCGTGACAATGTTTGAGATATTACGGAATGGCATGTTTACAAATTGTGACTGTATTTTTTAAGTGATATAACGTTAATATAAGTTACTACCAAAATCTATTTTGTAAAATAGAAAGCCACATGATGAATTAGAGTTCATCGTAAGTTGGCTGTCCATAAAACATTTCCACTCCTGAGTCCTATTAAATAGAAAATGAACATGGTCAAACACACATAGACAAAACACCAACACACAATAACGCAACAAATAGTCACTAAATAGCATAAAATGTAACACAAAACACCCTAATGTAAATTATTAATTATAAAAATAAGAAGAAACTAATTAAATAAAATATAATCATATGTGCTGTGTCATGCAGGAACTTTTGTGAATATCTCTTTGCTGTTTTTCACCATAAATTATATGGTAATTCATAGTTTTTACTTCCAAAAACTATAAGTTTGACAGTATTTTATAGGAAAATTACATGTAATGTGATGTTAAACCATTTACTTTTACTGTTTACACCCTAAAGTGTATGTTAATAAAAAAATTTTTTTCCAAAAACATAATTTTGACAGTATTTTACAATATAATTACATATAAAGTGATGTTCAAACATTTAGTTTCTCATCATAAATTATACAATAATTCAGTTTTCCCTTCCAAAAACTATAATTTGATAGTATTTTACTGTAAAACTACATATAATATGGTTAACCATTTACTTTTACTGTTTTCCATCATTAATTATACTTTAATTCATAATTCTATTTCCAAAAACCATACATTTGCCAGTGTTTTAAAGTAAAATTCTATATAATGTAATGTTAAACCATTTACACATTTTCACCATATAGTTTATGGTAAGGTAACTTAGTTTAAGGTGGGGTAAGCGATTTCTGGTAGCCAGTGTTGACATTTGAAATCGCCAAAACAAACACGCCCCTACCCCAAAAGGGTCTCACCCCTATTTTGATAGCTCCCCTTCACACATACGTACGCAACCCAGGCAACAATTAGTTCTGTGAAACAAAGCAAAACCAATGTTACACCGTGTCTACACCGGACGCGAGTGGCGCGCACGACAAAATATTATAGAACTCATTATAATCAGTGATGCTGTCTACAC
>NW_015554266.1:102597-116109 GCF_001515605.1 Sinocyclocheilus anshuiensis | reverse complement strand
TTGCTGATTGGCTACAAGTTTGTTTTGCTAGTCGGCCCGAATCAGTTTTCTAAAGCGTTTTTGAAAACTCGCTTACCCCACCTTTAACAGGTTTTTACTGGAGCATTTTACAGGGTTTTTCTATAAAAAAAGTTTTTTATGGCATTGTACTTCCTGTATTTTTACATTTTAATGAATAATATACGAGTGAAGGATGTGGACGAGTGGCGTTTTGTTACTGAGGTTTGTTCTGCTCACATACGGTCTCATAAACTCTCCACAGGACTTTCTCACCAGTGTTGCACACTCACACATGTACGCTCGCTCTGGGCTGTCAGTAATGAGTCCAGAACCCCAGACTCAGAGCAACAGACGCAGGGTTTCCCTCAGGGGTCAGAGGTCATGCTGGTTTGGGACAGGAAGCCTGCTGCGCTGGACTCTGTTGGGCCCTCGGTGGCTCTGCTCTCCCGCCAGTGTGCCGTTTGATACTGACCTGCTTTATGTCACAGAACACAGTCTATAAATCTCTCTCTGCTTCCTTTTGTAGCGGAAGAAACTTGAGCGTTCAGGTGAAAATGAACATGCAGGTCTCCTGCAGAGAGCCAGGGGCTCCGTTCATATGTGTGTGTGTGTGTGTGTGTGTTGCACACACATTTAACTCTATCAGGGGTCAGAGGTCATGCTGGTTTGGGACAGGAAGCCTGCTGCGCTGGACTCTGTTGGGCCCTCGGTGGCTCTGCTCTCCCGCCAGTGTGCCGTTTGATACTGACCTGCTTTATGTCACAGAACACAGTCTATAAATCTCTCTCTGCTTCCTTTTGTAGCGGAAGAAACTTGAGCGTTCAGGTGAAAATGAACATGCAGGTCTCCTGCAGAGAGCCAGGGGCTCTGTTCATATGTGTGTGTGTGTGTGTGTGTGTGTGTTGCACACACATTTAACTCTATGACATCCTTTGCTTGATTTTAAAGACTATTCAAATCATGGATATTACAGATCACACACATTTTCAGCCCTTGTGTGTGTGATACAGTAATAGTGAATCCGATCAAACCTATATATAGCATATGTGTCTTGCTCCTTAGGAACTCTGGGAGTGGTGACTGAAGTCACACTGAAGATCCGACCCATTCCTGAGTATCAAAAGTACGGCTCCGTTGTCTTCCCAAACTTCCAGCAGGGTGTGGCGTGCCTGAGAGAGGTGGCCAGACAGGTCAGTACTGGACTTCATTGGACTCAAAAAATGATCAAACAGTAATACTGAAATACTATTACAGTTTAAAATGTTTTCTATTTGAATACATTTTAAAATGTAATTTATTCCTGTAATTTCAAAGGTGAATTTTCATCTTTACTCCAGTCTTCAGGCCCTTACGAACATTAACCATGGATTTACAAACAAACAAAAAAAAACATATGGTTATTGTGGTTAAATCTTGGTAATCACAAATTAACCATGGTTCTGCTACACTAACCATAGTTTAACCCACCAAAAAACTTTTTTTTACACTTTTACTATAATAAAACCAAAATCAAAAATCATCCTAATATGCGGAGTTGCTGCTCAAGAAGCGTTTCTTATCCGTGTTGAAAACCATTTTTGCTGCTTAATATTTTTGTAAGAAACGTGATATATTTTGTCAGCATGTCTTCGAATAGCAATAACATTATAAATGTCTTTACTGTCGCTGTCACAGGGTTTTACCACGTTTTATGTTTTAGCATAATTTTAGCTTGTTTTAGTCCATCGCTAACATGTTGCTAGCATGTTTTAACATGTTTACAGCATGTTTCTAGCACATTTTAACACTAACCGCTAACATGTTGCTTTGATGTTTCAGCATTATGATAACATGCTAATTTACAAATTAGCACATTGCTAACATATTTATTGGATGTTTCAGCATGATGATAGCATGGTTTGGTGTGTTTATAGCACATTTTAACACGTTAGCATGCTGCTTGGATGTTTCAGCATGATGATAGCATGGTTTGGTGTGTTTATAGCACATTTTAACACGTTAGCATGCTGCTTGGATGTTTCAGCATGATGATAGCATGGTTTGGTGTGTTTATAGCACATTTTAACACGTTAGCATGCTGCTTGGATGTTTCAGCATGATGATAGCATGGTTTGGTGTGTTTATAGCACATTTTAACACGTTAGCATGCTGCTTGGATGTTTCAGCATGATGATAGCATGGTTTGGTGTGTTTATAGCACATTTTAACACGTTAGCATGCTGCTTGGATGTTTCAGCATGATGATAGCATGGCTTAATGTGTTTATAGCACATTTTAAAACGTTGGCATGCTGCTTGGATGTTTCAGCATGATGATAGCATGGTTTGGGGGGTTTATAGCACATTTTAACACATTAGCATGCTGCTTGGATGTTTCAGCATGATGATAGCATGGTTTGGGGGGTTTATAGCACATTTTAACACATTAGCATGCTGCTTGGATGTTTCAGCATGATGATAGCATGGTTTGGGGGGTTTATAGCACATTTTAACACATTAGCATGCTGCTTGGATGTTTCAGCATGATGATAGCATGGTTTGGGGGGTTTATAGCACATTTTAACACATTAGCATGCTGCTTGGATGTTTCAGCATGATGATAGCATGGTTTGGGGGGTTTATAGCACATTTTAACACATTAGCATGCTGCTTGGATGTTTCAGCATGATGATAGCATGGTTTGGGGGGTTTATAGCACATTTTAACACATTAGCATGCTGCTTGGATGTTTCAGCATGATGATAGCATGGTTTGGGGGGTTTATAGCACATTTTAACACATTAGCATGCTGCTTGGATGTTTCAGCATGATGATAGCATGGTTTGGGGGGTTTATAGCACATTTTAACACATTAGCATGCTGCTTGGATGTTTCAGCATGATGATAGCATGGTTTGGGGGGTTTATAGCACATTTTAACACATTAGCATGCTGCTTGGATGTTTCAGCATGATGATAGCATGGTTTGGGGGGTTTATAGCACATTTTAACACATTAGCATGCTGCTTGGATGTTTCAGCATGATGATAGCATGGTTTGGGGGGTTTATAGCACATTTTAACACATTAGCATGCTGCTTGGATGTTTCAGCATGATGATAGCATGGTTTGGGGGGTTTATAGCACATTTTAACACATTAGCATGCTGCTTGGATGTTTCAGCATGATGATAGCATGGTTTGGGGGGTTTATAGCACATTTTAACACATTAGCATGCTGCTTGGATGTTTCAGCATGATGATAGCATGGTTTGGGGGGTTTATAGCACATTTTAACACATTAGCATGCTGCTTGGATGTTTCAGCATGATGATAGCATGGTTTGGGGGGTTTATAGCACATTTTAACACATTAGCATGCTGCTTGGATGTTTCAGCATGATGATAGCATGGTTTGGGGGGTTTATAGCACATTTTAACACATTAGCATGCTGCTTGGATGTTTCAGCATGATGATAGCATGGTTTGGGGGGTTTATAGCACATTTTAACACATTAGCATGCTGCTTGGATGTTTCAGCATGATGATAGCATGGTTTGGGGGGTTTATAGCACATTTTAACACATTAGCATGCTGCTTGGATGTTTCAGCATGATGATAGCATGGTTTGGGGGGTTTATAGCACATTTTAACACATTAGCATGCTGCTTGGATGTTTCAGCATGATGATAGCATGGTTTGGGGGGTTTATAGCACATTTTAACACATTAGCATGCTGCTTGGATGTTTCAGCATGATGATAGCATGGTTTGGGGGGTTTATAGCACATTTTAACACATTAGCATGCTGCTTGGATGTTTCAGCATGATGATAGCATGGTTTGGGGGGTTTATAGCACATTTTAACACATTAGCATGCTGCTTGGATGTTTCAGCATGATGATAGCATGGTTTGGGGGGTTTATAGCACATTTTAACACATTAGCATGCTGCTTGGATGTTTCAGCATGATGATAGCATGGTTTGGGGGGTTTATAGCACATTTTAACACATTAGCATGCTGCTTGGATGTTTCAGCATGATGATAGCATGGTTTGGGGGGTTTATAGCACATTTTAACACATTAGCATGCTGCTTGGATGTTTCAGCATGATGATAGCATGGTTTGGGGGGTTTATAGCACATTTTAACACATTAGCATGCTGCTTGGATGTTTCAGCATGATGATAGCATGGTTTGGGGGGTTTATAGCACATTTTAACACATTAGCATGCTGCTTGGATGTTTCAGCATGATGATAGCATGGTTTGGGGGGTTTATAGCACATTTTAACACATTAGCATGCTGCTTGGATGTTTCAGCATGATGATAGCATGGTTTGGGGGGTTTATAGCACATTTTAACACATTAGCATGCTGCTTGGATGTTTCAGCATGATGATAGCATGGTTTGGGGGGTTTATAGCACATTTTAACACATTAGCATGCTGCTTGGATGTTTCAGCATGATGATAGCATGGTTTGGGGGGTTTATAGCACATTTTAACACATTAGCATGCTGCTTGGATGTTTCAGCATGATGATAGCATGGTTTGGGGGGTTTATAGCACATTTTAACACATTAGCATGCTGCTTGGATGTTTCAGCATGATGATAGCATGGTTTGGGGGGTTTATAGCACATTTTAACACATTAGCATGCTGCTTGGATGTTTCAGCATGATGATAGCATGGTTTGGGGGGTTTATAGCACATTTTAACACATTAGCATGCTGCTTGGATGTTTCAGCATGATGATAGCATGGTTTGGGGGGTTTATAGCACATTTTAACACATTAGCATGCTGCTTGGATGTTTCAGCATGATGATAGCATGGTTTGGGGGGTTTATAGCACATTTTAACACATTAGCATGCTGCTTGGATGTTTCAGCATGATGATAGCATGGTTTGGGGGGTTTATAGCACATTTTAACACATTAGCATGCTGCTTGGATGTTTCAGCATGATGATAGCATGGTTTGGGGGGTTTATAGCACATTTTAACACATTAGCATGCTGCTTGGATGTTTCAGCATGATGATAGCATGGTTTGGGGGGTTTATAGCACATTTTAACACATTAGCATGCTGCTTGGATGTTTCAGCATGATGATAGCATGGTTTGGGGGGTTTATAGCACATTTTAACACATTAGCATGCTGCTTGGATGTTTCAGCATGATGATAGCATTGGTTTAGTGTGTTTATAGCACATTTTAACACATTAACATGCTGCTTGGATGTTTCAGCATGATGATAGCATGGTTTGGTGTGTTTATAGCACATTTTAACATGTTAGCATGCTACTTGGATGTTTCAGCATGATGATAACATGGTTTGGTGTGTTTATAGCACATTTTAACACGTTAATATGCTGCTTGGATGTTTCAGCATGATGATAGCATGGTTTAATGTGTTTATAGCACATTTTAACACGTTAATATGCTGCTTGGATGTTTCAGCATGATTATAGCATGGTTTGGTGTGTTTATAGCACATTTTAACACGTTAATATGCTGCTTGGATGTTTCAGCATGATTATAGCATGGTTTGGTGTGTTTATAGCACATTTTAACACGTTAGCATGTTGCCTGGATGTTTCAGCATGATGATAGCATGGTTTAGTGTGTTTATAGCACATTTTAACACGTTAGCATGTTGCTTGGATGTTTCAGCATGATGGCATGTTTTAACAAATTGCTAGCAGATTTTAACATGGAAATCTTTCGTGACGTTATAAATGTCCTTTCACTTTTTTCAGCTTGATTTCATTGCTGAATAAAAGTATGAACTTCTTTAAAAAATCTTGCTGACCTCAGACCTTTGAATGCTACTGTATGTATTTAGCATTAAGTAGGCTATACCAAAAATATAAATGACACTGGTATAATTGTTATATAATATTAACTGATTTAGGCTTACTAGTATCTTATGTGATATATTGTGCATCTGCACATCTTTCATGCCGTATAACTGCTGTGTGTATTTGAGTGCTGCTATGGCATGTCTGTTTGAGAGCAGCATTGACTGGAAGGCTGGGATCTGTGTGAATGTGGTGAATAAGGCTGCGGCTCTCATTACAGTGTGTGTGCCTGGAGCTCTGCTCAGACTCTGCCTAATGGCCTTAGATCTCGGCCTCTCATTAGTCTGTGGGCCTGCTGCTGATGTTGTAGCCGTTATTGATGAGCGAGTGCAGTGTTAGCGTTCTGTACAGCACTGCTTCTTATTAGTCCATAAACAAACTGTGATCCAAGCTTAAAATTAAATTATTGATTATGCTATTCAGGACCTACACTGTTCCTCTCTCTGCATTTCTCTTTGCCCAAGGCTGCCTTTAAAAAATAAGGCTTTATTTTAATTGGAATATCATCTTGCTGTTGTGTAGGTGTTTCCTAAAATATACTTGCTGGGCAATGATAATAATATTGTAGGTTTGTTTTAAACTATGGGTGAGGGTCATTATACATCTCCATGTATTACTTTGTTTCTGTCTGAAGTTTCTTTTTCTTTATTTTTTGTTTCAGAGATGCGCTCCAGCATCCATTCGGCTAATGGACAACGAGCAGTTTCAGTTTGGTGAGTTTTGTTTTTCATTCATATTCTGTGGAACATAAAAGATATTTTGAAGAGTCTTTACACCGCTCTTTTACAGTGACTGTTCATAGTGAGGAGCTTCAGAAAGGAACAAAAAAAGTCACAACAAAGCAGCAGTAGTCCAAGCGACGCTGATAATCTTCCCTTCCATTGAGCTTTTAGCTTAATATTATCAACGAATAAGGATTTTCTGGTCCGTTGTGACCAGATGATTGAGTCTGTGAACTCATGAACTGGATCACTAAACTCTTTCAGTCTTGATTTGAACCGTGTGAACAAGTACAAAAGATCCACGTCTTTTCTGACTTGATAGTATAAAGTTTTGCTTGAAACAGAAGAAATTTTGGGGTGAGCTATTCCTTTAAATTAGGGTTTCCCAAGCTGAAGAATGTGGATAACCAAAATGTTTCGGGTCCCATTTACTTTTTTTTTGTCCGAACAGTGGAAATCATTTGGTTCATCAAACCATTTGGTTACCGACATTCTTTAAAATATCTTCTTAACAGAAGAATGCAAGTCGTGCAGATTTGGAATGACATGAGGGTGAGAGAACTATCCCTTTATTCTCAGGGGTTACTTCAAGAAAATATTTCATGTCAAAGGTG
Source organism: Sinocyclocheilus anshuiensis (assembly GCF_001515605.1). NCBI lineage: Eukaryota > Metazoa > Chordata > Actinopteri > Cypriniformes > Cyprinidae > Sinocyclocheilus > Sinocyclocheilus anshuiensis. The sequence goes on along the minus strand of NW_015554266.1, from coordinate 108,940 downwards.
ACTAAAAAGTTTGGAATCCCTGCTTTAAATAATGAAAAAGTAATAAATTTCTATTTTTTCTATTCAATTTCTAATAATTTAATTTAGTGTAATTTAAAATAAATTCTTATCCAGTCATCACGAATGATTGGGAAAGTCATGTAAAATCATTGGTCAAAAATGTTGCGGTTGCTGGGATCGTCAGAAAATGTTTTACGAAGGAGCGGGCCAAGATGAAGGGAAAACGGTGACGCAAAGCATGCCGTGTGGGAGTGCAGGGTGTGTTGTCATGGTTACAGTGCTGACTCAGAAGGGCTGGCGAGTAGTAGACCTTGTGTCCTGCGTGGGCTGATCTCAGATCAGCACTGCTCCAGCCAGAAAGAGCAGTTACACATGCAGTGATCTGTTTGCTTTGGGAAGACATGTTTTGCGATTTACATTCATGCTTATGTGCATAGCAGATGCTTTCTTAAAGACGGCGCGTATATTTTAAAAATAATCATGGTCCTGAACACTCATAGTGCCACTTCCTCCCTGCACCCCTCTGTCATTGTTCAGACAACAGGACTGTTATATTAAGTTAGAACCTGGGTTATGTTGTACTCAAAGTTCAAACATTAATGCTGGACCAACAAATCAGATTTAATGTGCAATTGCTGATTCATGCATGACGCAAAATACCGGAACAGACACTGGTTGATGTGAGAATGAAGATATTAATATTTTAATAAAATATGTTAGAAAAATAGCATTAATATTCATTGCAGAAATCATTTAATATGCTTAATAATAATAATAATTATTATTATTATCAAAGCAATTGTGTTGCAGAATATTTTAGTGGAAACTGTGATGCATTTTTTCAGGATTCTTTTATGAATAGAAAGTTCAAAAGAACTGAATTTATTTGAAATAGAAATTGTTTGTAACATTATAAATGTCTTTACTGTCACTTTTGTTCAATAAACATAATTTATTCCTTTCCAAAAAAAAAAAATTAAAATCTTACTGGCCCCAAACTTTTAAATGGTAGTGTACATTACATAATTCTTCTGTAAAATCATTGTGTAAGAAACTTCATTTTATTTTGAAAACGTACTCGGTTACTAACGTAACCTCGGTTCCCTGAGAACGCGGGTACAGTGCCGGCGTGAGATCGCTCAGACCCGGTTGCTTAGTTCCCAGGCTTCGTCGTTTCTCTCTCCGAGGCTTGCCGAGAGAGGAGAAACGTGAGAGCGGGTCTGCATAGTGAAAGGCGGTCCGCGAGTGGATAAAAGCGAGACTCATGCTCGAGTGAGCATTCTGTCTTAGTAAGCGCTCAGCTCACTGCCCTTCTGCGGCGGATCTGAGTGCAATGGAGAGAGAGCACGCAGGCACAGTGCCGGCATGAGATCAGTCAGACCGATTGCTTATTCCCTGACTCCGCTGTTTCCTTCTCCGAGGCTCGCTGAGAGAGGAGAAACGGGAGAGCTGGGCTGCTTTCCGTGAAGGCGGTCCGCGCATGGAGAAGAGCGAGACTCATACTCGAGTGAACATTCTGTCTCAGTAAGCGCGTAGCTCACTGCCCTTCTGCGGCGAATCCGAGTGCAACAGGGAGAGCGAGCATGCGGGTACAGTGCCGGGATGCGATCGCTCAGACCCGGTTGCTTAGCTCCCTGACGCCGTTGTTTCTCTCTCCGAAACTCGCTGAGAGAGGAGAAACGGGAGAGCGGGGCTGCCTCCAGTGAAGGCGGTCCGCGAGCAGAGAAGAGCGAAACTCATGCTCGAGTGAGCATTCCGTCTCAGCGAAACACCAGTCTCTGCGTGGGGTCTGCCCAGACAGATGACATATTCATTGCTCTTCTACATCGTGCAAGTTTCCCTGCACGAGCCACACTCGCAGAGCGACATTTGCAACAACGTCGCTAAAATTTGCTCTTTTAGGGCTTACCTGCTAGAAATAAGCTCTTTTAGACTCGCCGGATGGCAGCAGGGGAAAACGGACCGGAACTGCTATAGCCAGATGCCCCGCCCATTCTGGCGGGCTTTGGCAGGCTTCGCCGACATAGGCTCGTGCAGCTCCACTGCCGAGCCATTAGTTCGTTTTTTAAGCTCTGCACGAACCAATGGCCGTGAAGTTTCACTGCATGAATGAATAGGCTTCAGTTCAGGAGAAAAAATCTTTTTTCCCATATGTGTTTAGCAAGACTCAGTACGAGTGAAGTATCGAAAGGGAGCTCAATGTTATTTTTTTTTGTTTATTGACGCCGACATAGGCTCGTGCAGCTCCACTGCCGAGCCATTAGTTCGTTTTTTAAGCTCTGCACGAACCAATGGCCGTGCAGTTTCACTGCATGAATGAATAGGCTTCAGTTCAGGAGAAAAAATATTTTTTCCCATATGTGTTTAGCAAGACTCAGTACGAGTGAAGTATCGAAAGGGAACTCAATGTTATTTTTTTTTGTTTATTGAACATTTATACAGTAATCTTAATGCTATTATTTACATAATTACATAAAAGGCTTTAGAGACAGTTATCTGTTTTCATATTCCCATCCACAGAGATGAATTGGAAGATTTAGCATTTGAGAGCTTTGTTTTGGTTTTTATTACTTGTTGTTGTTGTTTTGTGTATTCATTACATCAAGAGGTTTAATTTGGTCTGGAGTAATTTATCTCTGGAGAACCCCCCACTCGCGCCGCCTCGTATAAAGAAAAATTGATCTTTATTTTACCAGCTGAGCAGCAAACGAATGCACAAACACACAATTCAGGAACAATGAAAAATGGCCCTGGCAGCAGTTAAGCTCACAGTGCAGCCGAGGTTTATAACGTTACATGCGGAGATATGGGGGAATTTGTGAGGGGTTGCCAGATATATCTGGAAAAGTTCCCCCCGTCCCCAGGGATCTCATTAACTCCTGTTTCGGCTCTGTGTTTTCATCGACGGTGCACTTCTGAGAGGCAGAGAGATGTATTGACTCTTTAATGAAGACTCCAGTCTCTGTAATCATAATGGTTTTTGCAGCATGCACACTCTTTAAGCCCAGAAGTGTGACTGTATTATTTTTATATCTAATCGCAACCAGAAGAAAAAGGGAGGTAATGAGTGTTGTAGTGCGTTCAGACACATTGGCTGTGTAATCTCAGAAAGGCATTGTAAGGGTTTGGACAACTAAAGGTCGCTGGGGCAGAATGTGACTGAAATGACTGAAAATCTGTTCTATGTAAGTGTTACTGTACCGCAAAGTGTATGATCAAAACATTGTCACCGGATTAAGTCATTTTATATCATGGTAAAGTACACTATTTATTGAATTTATTTATTATTCAAAAATGCAGTAAAAACAGTAATATTGCGAAATATTATTATTATTAAAAGTATCTCTCTTCTATCTAATTTATTGCTGTGATCAAAGCTGAATTTTCAGCATCATTACTCCAGTCTTCAGTGTCACATGATCCTTCAGAAATCATGATGTTGTACTACGTGCATTTTTTTAGAAACCATGATACGCAAGATATTGCATTTTTATAAATATTTTGTTTAGGCCTAATTCTGATTGGGTGAAGTATATTTGAAGCTGTTGCAAAATAGCTAATATGCACACTGTAACTGTACAACTGTTGAATTTTTAATAATGCACCAAGTTGTGACGTTATACAGCATCCACAAACTAAAACTAAATTCACTTAGATGCCTTACTTAAGTCTTCACGACTTATTTGGGACGCGTCCCACTCTGTTTTGTCACATTTCTGTATGTTTCTTAGTCATTAATGTGCGTAAATACTGATAGCCATGCAAATATATGTACCAAGGTACAAGTGATGTTGCAAAACCAGAAGACACATTTCTACTATTGAATGGCATCATCATAGCGCCCAGCGCTGAGAGACCGTATAGCAGATGGGAAATGATAGCGAGAGACAGGGGGAGTGTGAGTGGACACAACATGAGCCGAGGTTGATCTTGTGCCTCCCACATTAGCATGCTAACTGCTAGGCCACGGCTGGGACATTACTAGCATGTTTGATCAATTTCTCACACAGATTCATGTCAGTTTTCAGTCGATTTGAATTAATCGGAGATTTTGTTCGTTCTGCGGTGAATCGGACACACTGCGTGTGTGAGATTTAGCGACGTTTCTTATCAGAGGAGCTGCTATCAGGATGATTTATGACAAGCCCCCTGTGAAACATCCTCCCTGCATTCCCTCTCGCTCTTTCTCTCTCTGTGTCTCCAGTCATTACTGTGCTATTGTTCACACCGCTAATAAATCTGACACAAAGGCCTCTGGGAAATCCAAGGGGCAAAACTGAGGAATGTTTGGTGACATTAGAACAGTACGAGAGTCATTCGTTTCTCCTTTTTTAAAGAGAGGAAAGCTTTTGACTGAAAACACAACCCCTGACAAAAAAAGGGGGAAAAAAACTAAATGAGTGGGTATTTAATACTGAGGTTTATTGAAGATTTTACTAATGTTTTGACAGGTCACGCACTCAAGCCACAAGTGTCCTCCATATTCACGTCATTCTTGGACGGGTTGAAAAAATTCTACATCACAAAGGTGAGAAAGAACCGTAAATGTGTGTCAAGACCACAATTAGATACTATTACACCGCTCTCTAGGACGCTCCATTCTGATTGGTCAGTCACAGTATTTTGCATTTAAAGCAAGAAGCATTTGCAAGATTTAATTTTATGCACTGATATAATCAGCTCGTGAAAAGTAGGCTATATAATTATTGGTTAATAATTGTTTTAGTCACCCACACAGCCTTGAAATGAAACATCCTAGTATGTTCCTCCTTAAATTGGTCGATTGAATATTGATGGAGTGAACAGAATCAGACCATCAGAACTTAAATATAAGTGTTTGTTTATGTTTTTATTTATTTATTTGTGTTTGTGTGTGTGTGTGTGTGTTTTGGACAAAAACACAAAGTAGTGATATTCTTTTATCCCACCCAAACAGCCTTGAAATGAAATCAGAATATGAAAACGTATTTTAGAGGCGGAGCATCTAAAGCATCCCAGGATGCATTTCATGAAGTTGGCTGATTGAATCTCTATAGAGTGAACAGAATCAGACAAAGAAACTTAAATGTGAGTGTGTTTAGTTTAGTTTTGTGTTTTGTTTTTTTCGTTTTTTTTTTGTGTGTTTTGTTTTGTTTTGTGTTTTGTTTGGTTTGTGTTTTTTTGTTTTGTTTTGATTTTAGTTTTTTTTTTTAAATGTGTTTTGGTTTTGTTTCGTTTTGTGTTTTGATCAGAATATGAAAACTTATTTTAGAGGCGAAGCATCTAAAGCATCCCAGGATGCATTTCATGAAGTTGGCTGATTGAATCTCTGTAGAGTGAGCAGAATCAGACAAAGAAACTTAAAAATAAGTGTTTATTTTTTTGTTTTTGCTTTGCTTTGTTTGAGTATGATTATTTGTGTGTGTGTGCTTTGTTCACTACATAATTCCCATACACATACATAATTTTGAGGACTTTTATATGACTTTTTTTGTTTACTATCTTTATTTAACATTTTAGAATATTGAACAGTGAGTAGTTGTGTCAATTTTTGACATCACAGCTACTGCCGGATTTCAGTGTTTATCTGTACAGCTATTACACTGCTCTGCTCTCTGAAATACTTGCTCAGTCATTCTGCAGTCAAAGCAAGAAATATTGCTATTGATATTATTGGGTAATATTGTTTTTCCCCACCCACACAGCCTTGAAATAAAAACAGAAATGAAAACTAATTTTAGAGGAAGAGAATGTCAAAGGCTCGTACATTTTGATAAAAAATTGTCACATTTCTTTTTTTCAGAATCATTTCTACTGATCAGTTTTGATTTCATATCGTCTAACCATGCAATACCACTCTCAGTTTAAAGGATTTGACCCGCACCACCTGTGTGTCGCTACACTGTTATTTGAGGGGGATCGTGGGAAGGTTTTGCAGCACGAGAAACAGGTTTACGACATCGCAGCCAAGTTTGGGTAAGAAATGGCTCATTTTTGTGTGTTCTTCTAATCTGTGCTGTTTCTATGGAACCAGAGTTACTCTTTCACCAGTAAAGGTCCTAAGGGTCGTGACCCCGACCTTAACTGATCTCACCGATTGTATACCGAAGCACTAGCGTTTGCCTCTGCCTTTTCATTCTCCCTCATTCATCACGGCTCTTTCAGTGGCACTGATGGGTGTGTGAGGAGAAGAGTGAACAGATTGAATGATTTCTGCATTAAAGCTTGTGTTGATTTTGAGAATATTTAATTAGAGGCTGATTGTGATGGATAGAAGGGAATCCCACAGCTGACCTTATTGATCCGCTACTTGTGTGTGTGTGTGTGTGTGTGTGTGTGTGTGTGTGTGTGGGGGCGTGCGGGG
>NW_015554266.1:102285-102515 GCF_001515605.1 Sinocyclocheilus anshuiensis | reverse complement strand
TGAGTGTGAGTGAGTGAGTGTGTGTGTGTGTGTGTGTGTGTGTCTTCATGCAGGAAATATTCACCGGACCACAAATGTCTCATGATTTTTCTTTGGCAACATTGACTGTGCTGATAATATATATATTTCCCCTTCGCTTCCCAGTGACCTGTACTCTGTTTTGTTACTCTGTGTGTGTGTGTGTGTGTGTGTGTGTGTGTGTGTGTGTGTGTTGTGGGTGTCTGGCAGCA
>NW_015554266.1:91050-102051 GCF_001515605.1 Sinocyclocheilus anshuiensis | reverse complement strand
GTTTGTCATTTGTCATCGCGTATCTGCGGGTGTGTTATGAAACTCCTCACACTGATTTACTCTCCTTAATTACAACAGACTTCAAAGGACCCAAAAATGCACCTTCATAAAACTTATTTTTTATGTCTAACCCTAAATGTGTGTTTTAATGGCATTGGTTCAGTTTGGGTTCAGTAAGATTTTTTTAAGGAAATAAATCAATTCTTTATTCAGCAAGGACACATTAAATTGATCAAAAGTGACAGCAATGACATTCATAATGTTGCAAAAGTTTATATTTAAAATAAATGCAGTTCTATTGAACTTTCTATTCATTAAAAAATCCTGAAAAAAAATATTAAGAATTGGTAACATTGATAATAATCAGAAATGTTTCTTGAGCAGCAAATCAACATATTAGAATGATTTCTTAAGATCATGTGACACTAAAGACTGGAGTAATGATGCTAAAAATTCAGCTTTGCATCAAAGGAATAAATTATATTTTACAATATATTAAGATTAAAAAATATTTATTATTTATTTATTATAAATGTATTATTATTATTTTAAATTGTAACAAATAAAATAAAATGTAACAAATAAATGCATCTTTGGTCAACAATAGAATACATTACAAAAAACATCTGTGTGTATGTGTGCAGGATTTGGGAATGGACTACTATGTGATCGGAGAGTCGTTTGAGACGTCTGTGCCGTGGGACAGGTAAATGTGTGATGCGATGCTTTGCCCTGTGCACTTTCTGTTTGTCGCCCACTGCTGCCCACACTCTTAGACACTTCTGTTGTCTCTGTCTGAATGGTTTGGTGGAGGTGGGAAGGTTTCAAGGACACAAAGCCAAAGAAAAAACTTGAACTCCCACAGAGACACAGAAACTTTCAGACTTCATGTGAACCTGAAATTCTGGCTCTTAGTATTAACACAGATTATAAACTAAAAGCAGTCAAGTGTGCAACATACATGTGAACCCAATACAATTTAAAAACATCCCAAGACTCATCTCATGAAGTTGGTTGAGTGAATGTTTAGAGTGAGAAGAAAAGACAAAAAGCTCAAATGTAAGCGTGTTTTACATATTTGTTTTCTTTTGTGTGTTGTGCTATTGTACTGTTTTTTTTTTTGTGCTATTTATTTATTTAGTTATTTAATAGTCTTAACTTTAATAATTTCACTATTTTGAATGTTAGTAATAGTAAAGAGTGAATAGGTGGGTTAATTTTTGGCCACTTCTGTATTCAGTATTTGTCTTTTTTTTGTCTCTCTTTCAGGGTTTTGGACTTGTGCAGAAATGTGAAGGAGAGGATTGTAAGAGAGTGTAAGGAGAGAGGAGTACAGTTCCCTCCGCTCTCCACATGCAGGTACACACACACACACACATCTATCTTTCTGACCTTTGACATGCTGTCCATAAATAAGCACCTAGCAATCATCTGGAATATTAACATATAGTGTTATGTTTAATAAATTACCCACAAGGCCATAGCAATGTTGGTGGCAACTTCAGTTAATTGTAAAAATCTAGTTTGACGCAATTTGATATATTGAATAGTGAACTCTGTTCATTCTGATCTCACCTTTACCGTCTCACACACAGAAAAAGAGGGAGATTTGGACTGAAGTGCATTTCTCAGTCATTAATTTCCTGTCTTTGGCTATCCAGCTGCGTGTGACATGATTGATGGGGCCATTTAACCTCTGCAAGATCAGATAGCACAAACTCACAGCCCTTAAACTTTCACTGTCTCAAAGTCAAGGGTCACAAAGGCAGGCCCGAGATAGAAAGCATGTCAATGTCCCTCTCTTTCTTTTTGTGTCTTTCTGTGGGCATGAAAGATCCCGCAGAAGCCGTAAATCTGATTTAGCAGGAAGACCGTTAAGATAACTGATTATAGAAACATCAAACTCTACTGATCCTCTTGGAAATCAGTGATTAGAGGTGTGTATACCAACAGATAAATAGAAAACTAAATGAAATTGAGCAAAAATTGATTTATAGTTTAATTTTGATTTTTAGTTGAACCTTTTTGTCTTCCTTAGTCAAATAAAATCTATATTTTGTAATATATTTGTATCATGATTGTGAAAATGAACTGTACAATTTATTTTGCATGCTTTTTGTGTACCATTGATGGAGAATGGCTATAAATCTTGCCAGAAATTAACAACTAACTGATGTATAATAACTAGCTACATTTTGTCCAGCTTCTTCGTTTCTAGGAAACCCAACAACTTGAAATCAGTGCATAGATTTTGTGTAATGTACATAATTATGTAATCATTGTACACGATTATATAAATGTTCATAATTATATAAAGTGCGCTCAGTATTTTTAATTAAAAGGTAAATTAAAAATAATTTTAAGACAACAGATATTTTAAAATATTAAATATATATATATAAAAAAAATAATCATGGCTGACTGCTAATGGCACATTTCTGCATCTGTAACTGAAAAAATAACACTGTTGCATGATGCTACATCCACACCACTAGGTGTCAGTATAAGATGACGGCATATCGGCCAGTGCAGTATAACAAAATGTTGCTGAGTGCATCTTTAAGTAGGAACTTCCCAGAAGAACTTGAAATCATTGTAACTTGATTTTTAAAAAAAAATCTGTTTCCCTCTTTCTAGAGTTACACAGACGTATGACGCAGGTGCTTGTGTGTATTTCTATTTTGCCTTTAATTACCGGGGTCTGAGTGATCCAGTTCACGTCTACGAACAAGTGGAGGTAAGTACAGTATTGAAAAGTATTGAGTATTCCTCAATATTCACCTGTTAATATATTTCTCAGTTTTAAAGCCATCACAATATACTGTTTCAGCTGTAGGTTTCGTGGACTTCTCTTAAATTTAAAACAAATAATTGGTTCCATTTTTAGGCTTGAAATAAGTGGATATTGAGAATTTGTTTCTTTTTTTTCGCATTTGTTATGTAGCATGCAGCCCGGGAGGAGATTCTGGCCAACGGAGGAAGTCTGTCTCACCACCATGGAGGTGAATTTCATCACACATCACCTGAAATAAATGAATATATTCACTCACTCTGATCTCTACTGAACAGAACATATATAGTACTCGGCCTCTAGACTCAGCAATTCAGCTTTTTAGAGAATTGCAGAGTTTGGGGCAGTGGTTTGTCCTGGTTTATTGGATCTGAAACACATGCCTTATCTACATTACCATCCGCCTGCTGCTAGCTAAACATCACCACACTCATTAATCACAGCCACACACACACACACACACACTTTTATAATGCAAAGAAGAGAGAAAAATTATTTTTAAATGACGTGCAGGTGATTTTTAAGTTTTGGATGAACTATACCTTTAAAATGAGAGAGGAAATGGTGAGCTGATATTTATAAAGTTTCCTGACTGCGATCTAAATGAAAGAAAGCCATGTTGTGTGTGTGTGTGTGTGTGTGTGTGTGTGCTGGGGGAGTTCTCTGTAATTGTGATTAATAGCTGTACTGCGGTACTATCTGCCTGCCGACAGGCCCTTTTGTCTACACACAATCACAGCATGACAAATGAAGTGTGTGCGTGTGTATCTGGAAAAACAGATGTAGCCTGGGCTTGCGAGGTAGGAGGGCGCAGGAGAGAAAGGCACAGTTTACTAACCTGTGTTTACTGCAGGTCAGAGCTGTGAATGCATCCAAGCACATTTGCCAGACCTCCACTCGCTTTAAACACAAGTGCACACCGTTTCTTTGTTACACGTTGGCCGTGTGTACACATATCTAAGCAAACTAAACCAATAAAAAGATGCCCTTTGCACTTTAAAAGGACGTTGTTAAACAGATAAACGGTTAAAATAGATTTGCTGCTCTGTTAGAGATAGAGTTAAAAAGAGACCGCACACACAGCCTTTAGGGAGAGCAAGATGGAGAATGGAAAGAAGTAACGATTTCTGATTCATTAATGAGTCATTTTTTAACGGACTCCTTTTCAATGATTTGGTCAAACCAATTTGCAACGCATTTGTTATCTGACTGTATAACTTTGGTAGGAAGTGGCTGTCATATTGAAAATATTGACAAAACAACACTGGACGTAATCGATGTAAACTAGTTAATGTTTAATACTTAACACTATGGATTTGTTAAAACAAGTAACCCTAGCAAACAGAACTAACTAAACATTTATTACAAACTACAAAACGTTTAAAATTGCTCAAATTAATCAGTGAATCATTTGTAAGCAGTTAATTGAATTGAACGGTTCAAACTAAACTAGCAACCCTACCAACAGAAGTAACTGAACATTTGTCACTACAAAAATTAAGGGCTTCTGAGGACTTTTTAAAAGTAATTACTCAAATTAATCAATGAATCATTTGTGTATTTCAGCTGTTCATTGAAGTGAACTGTCCAAATGAACCTAGCAACCTTATCAAACAGAACTAACTAAACATTTATTTCACTACAAAAAAATGGCTTCGTAAAATATTTTGGAAGTAATGACTCAAGTGAATCAGTGAATCATTTGTGTATTTCAGCCGTTCATTGAAATGAACTGTCCAAATGAACCTAGCAACCTTATCAAACAGAACTAACTAAACATTTATTTCACTACAAAAAAATGGCTTCGTAAAATATTTTGGAAGTAATGACTCAAATAATTCAGTGAATCATTTGTTTGTTTGTTTACTTTGTGTTCATTGAAATTAAACAACCAAGCAAACCTAGCAAACAGAACTAATACAAATTTAACTACAAAAAAGAAGGGCTTCCGAGAACATTTTGAAAGTAATGATTCATGAATCATTTGTGAGTTGTGAAATGAACTGTCTAAACGAACCGATTCACTAAAGTGAATAAAAAATTCCAGCGCTCACCAGAACATCTATCATCTCTGCTGCCCATCATCTCTAGTAGTAGTGATATGTTTTAGACTAATGTGACCACTACGAAGTACAACATTTTATTTTTTTGGTGCCGTGACCCGGATTCTAAGAATTCTTGTTGGACTTCGCTGCAGGAGTTTTGTTTTTTGGGTTTGTTTGTTTGGCACCAGGCAGATATGCTTAAAGATTTCTTCTGAGCTGATCCCAGAGCACAGCATGTGTAAACGCACGCCTGAGGATAGTGTAGGAGTACGAACAGCATGTGCATGTTTGTGCAGGTGAAGACCAGGGGTTATAGGGGAAATGAGTGCATCAGCCCTAAACACACTCAGACCACTTCCGCTTTATTCAGCCATTATTGGACACACACATCTATGCTTTTGTCTCTGGCTTGATTTTTTTGCATGTCTCAGCTGTGTGAAAGTGGTTATGAGAGATGAATAGTGACAGGATAGTGATGGAAAGAGAGCGCGGGAATATGGGCTGATGGCGAGATGATAGATGTGTAAATTATCTCCGTGATGGAGGCAATGATGCAGTCATGCCTCCTTCTGTTTCTGTCTGCCGCCCAGCAGAGACACGAATACACCACTGGGGGTTTGAGGAAGGGCCAATGTGCTCCCCTCCTGATTGGCTTGCTGTGTGTTCGGTGGGCCGGCCGTCTGTTCTTTCATCCAAGATGACTGGCTCTGTTGCCGCAAGACCTATTTGCATATGTATGAGAGAGTCCCAGATTGGGGTGTTGCTAATAGCGAGCTGCCCTTGCCCCAAACCCCGCCTCCTTCTCAAACAGTAACGTATTATGACGAAATGCCGTCTGCTCGCTTATCAATCATATTAAACGTGTGAGACAGAAAGAGAGAGGAGACGGGCACATCAAGGTTCCCTAAACTGCTGCTCTCACAAACAATATGTACACTCATAAAGGACATATCATAGTTTTAATGATGTGGGAAAGAAATCATTATTATATTATATTATATTATATTATATTATATTATATTAATTATATTATGTTATATTATATTATATTATATTCTTGTTGGAAATTGGTTTTAGTTTTTATTATCCGTTAAGAGAATTTCAAGTGTGACTTTTGCTGATAAAACCGATTATTATTAATTTGATTTTTTTTTTTTTATGTAAATGTATCTGCATTGGATGATACTGGATTATTGTTTATGCTCATTTCCCCTATTTTTGTATTTAAATTACTTTTTCCTTCATCTAACACTTAAAGTTCACAATAATTATATAATAATGATGTAGTAATAATAACAACAACAATAGTAATAATGACTTGATAATTTAATGACGATTTAATAATAATGATTTAATAGTCTTTAATAACACTGTTTAATGTAATCTTTAACAAATCTTGAAATTAATATCCATTTTCAAACTAAAATATAATATTGTGATGCCTAAATTCTCTTGAAGCGTTTAAATCGAGTGTTTTATTTATTAATTAATTTATTTGTAACAAATTTGTGTAGAATTTGAATATCAGCCATTTATTGGTCACAACTTGAAATTAATTATCAGCTTATAGGTTTTAATATCGTGATTAATAGAGTTATGCTCAGAACAGCACCCTGGCAGCTACCCACAATTCATTTTATTCATTTATTTTATGATTGAGTGTCATAACATTTTTTTGAATTGTGGTTACAAGTAGTTTTGATATGTTGTTTGGTATTGCTTTATTTTTTAATGATTCTTTTTTTGGTAAAGTTGTGTGATCATTTAGTTGACGTTGATGTATGTTGGGTGGAAGCTTGTGGTATTTAGTCTGAAGACGAGAGAAGCAGACAAACAGACAGACAGAGGAAGAGTTTCTCTTTCTCCGCTGGGAGCGCAGGCAGCTTAATGAGTTTGATAGTCTGCTGCTCTCCATAAATCACATCATGCAAAACATCTCAGCGTTTCAGCAGTGCCGCCCACCCCACAACATCCATCATCCACTGCTTACAGCCGCTCGCACACGAGAGCCATTCACGTCCTGCTGTCTGCCACACACGTCTGCTCAATCCCTCTCTCTCTCTCTCTCTCTCTCGCAGTGGGAAAACTCCGGAAGGAATGGATGAAAGAGAGCGTGTCCGGCGTGGGGCTCGGCATGCTCAAGTCGGTGAAGGAGTATGTGGACCCCCAGAACGTTTTTGGCAACAGAAACCTGTTGTGATTCACTAACATTCTGTATCCGCGCATTTTCTATCATCATCTAGTAATATTTGATTTGAACTTCATAGTCCTGTCTTTTTCTTGGTGTGTGTGCACACACTAATACGATAAACCACTCCTCTGTTTCCCATTAACTCGGTCCTCTTATTGTCACCTTTGACCTCATCTTTAGTGAGGTGGTCACGTGACTTCAGTTCTCGGCGGTCTTCCTGATTGAACAGGTTTTTGATACTGTAACGTCTGGATGCTTCTGTGTCTGGCACTACATGTTGTGTTTGGGACATTAGCAGTAACTGAATTATGCTTTTAAAAGCTGTGCCTTCTGTCCGTCTGTCTGTCTGTCTGTCTTCCACTCCTCTTTCTGAGTGGCTAAACGTTTACTGTCTTTTATCCTCTCTTCCTTACTGTACTTTTGCCTTTTCTATTCGCCTGTCAAACTAGGTGTATTATAATTTTTGGGTGAATCTCATAAAAGAAATGTTCTATTTGTATATGAAAAAAATACATAAAGACAATGGAGACAGGTTTTTTGGCCCATTAAGACCACTTAAAAATCTGCACAATTTCCCACCAAATCTCACTGCATTAACATATATAAAAATCTTACAGTAATTAAAATAATTACAATTATTCATATTACAAAAAATGAAAATGGGGGAATATGCTTAACTGTAATAAAAAAATCTGTCTCAACTAAAAATAAATGCTTCAAAATTCTCAATTTTCTTGACGCAAAATATATTTTTTACACTTTATAATAAGGTTGTATTCACTAACATTAGTTAATGCAATATTGACATGAACAAACAATAAACAATACAGATATTATTATTAATTAATTTCCACATATACATTTTAACTGAGATGTATGTGTATTTTAAATATGTATGTGTGTATACGTATATATTGACAGATATAGATATATACAGATATATAGATATGCAATATTGACATGAACCAAGAATTATAAATGCTGTAAAACGTACCCCCCCTTTATGGTACCATGCATTAACGAATCTATGTGACCCAACTTATTGTAAAGTGTTACTTTTTTCTCTCTCTCTTATGGAGATGGAATATGATCTGGACATTTTTGTGAGATTTATCCTTTTAAGAGGTGCAGTTTGTGTATTGAGCCAGATCTGCTGAAAGCTCCCCCTGTAACTGTGGGGTTTAAAAGAGATGTTGTCTTCAAGCTTGTGGTCTGGCTGACAGAGGTTTTGGACGGAGTGGATTTGGTTTGGCTTGATCATCTGAATGATCTGCATCAAATGTCTCCTTGTGTTTCTACCAAAGACTGTCAGCATCTCTTCAGCCACACACATCTGTTCGTCCTGTATATAAACATGGTTTGAAGAGCATGTTCACCGAAGATCCATCATGATAAATTGTATTTTTTTAACACAACATATGCAAAAAGCCAGAGATGATCTAAACTGGGATCTAAAACATTATATGTGACTGTTACATCATTCGATTTGTATGCATTCAACATTGAGGAAAAATAAGTGTGGCTTACTTATCTGTTGTCAGTTTGCACAAGTGGTTTGACTTGTGTATGTAGGGCAGGGGTGCCCAAACTCGGTCCTGGAGGGCCGGTGTCCTGCAGAGTTTAGCTCCAACTTGCCTCAACACACCTGCCTTTAAGTTTCTAGTATGCCTAGTAAGAGCTTGATTAGCTGGTTCAGGTGTGTTTAATTGGGGTTGGAGCTAAACTCTTCAGGACACCGGCCCTCCAGGACCGAGTTTGGACACCCCTGATGTAGGGCATGCTTGCTTTCAAAGAAATAGTTCACTTAAAACAGGAAATGTTCTCATTATGTACTCGCCCTCGTGTTGCTTCAAATTGAATGACTTTCTTCTGTAGAACACAAAATGAGATGTTCGGAAGAATGTTCATGCTGCTCATTTCCAGACATCGGAAACATTATGGAAAGAGATCAAAAGTAGTCCAAACAGTTAAAGCATTATATTCCAAGTCTTCTGAAGTCATATGACAGCTTTATATGCTCCAGTTGCAATCATTATTTATTAAAATCAACATGTTATGAGACACATGACCACTGCCGATGATAGCAAACCTGGTGCACATTAACACATTATTTGAACATGTGCAAATTGAGAGTTACTGCTGACACTTCCATGGTGCTTTTTTTTAATTCACTTTCAATACGCTGAAAAAAAAAAAGCAGCATGAACATTCAGTGCAATTTTTGTGTTTGATTTTGGAACAACATGGCATTGAGTTTGGACCTAATGATGACAGTTTTTATTTTCAAGTGAACTGTTCCTGTAGGCTACTAGTCATGCAGACCTTAAACTCTGCTGCTGTTTGAAGAAATAGACACAGCCGTTTAAAAAACGGATTAATTTAGTGTCTTTAAAGGGATAGTTCACCTTCCGTTGCTGGTCCCCATTGACTTCCATAGTATGGAAAAAAAACACTATGCAAATCAATAGGGACGAGCAACTGAAGGTGAACTGTCCCTTTAACAGTGTGTATCCTGTTCAACAGGGCTTAGACTTCTCACTTTACTACAGTGGCACTTTTGTAAAACATTTAAGCCTAAACAAATAATCCAATAGCCTTGCAGGGTCTTTATTTTCAGACGTCCTGCCCACTGCCTCTCCTCGAGACTGTCAAACGGGGCTGTGATGTTCAGCAGAGCTTTTTCACCGCTTTCCCAAATGACACTACCATTTATTAAGTGTCAGAGGAGCTTTTTTGTGTGTGTTTGGAATCCATCTGTTTCTGAACTTTTTTTTGTGTGTTGCTGAAACGCCGAAATGAAGGATCAGACGAGGTTTCGTTGCCCCTCGGAGTGATTCCTGAATGGTTTCATCATCAAACTTCTCACGTTTCACTTAAAAAACAACAACAGCCGTATTAAAAGATTTCAATCTGAATATGATGAAAGCTCCCTTGTTTTTCCACAGATTTTCTGGTCATGCGTTTAATATGAGAGTAAATTTTGTCAAAGCTGTTTGTGCAATAAATGAACCGAACATGTCAGAACATTTTAGATCTTATGTCCTGCCATTATTGCAAATGTCATATTAAGTTTATTTTTCTGTCTGTCCAATCAGAGCTCTTGTCTGAAAAGCACACTTTCTCTTCCTGATCGCTTCATAGTCTGAAAAACAATTTTCCAGTATGTGTAGTATACATGCAGTCCCCCAACACAGTGCACTCAGCCTGATCTTTCATTTCCAGGGTGACGAATGTACCAGAAAACCAGACTTGTAACATCTTTCTTGATCGATTATTTGCTGCCCAACACTTACTATGTTTTATTCACAAAATTAGTTTAAAAATAATGTTGTTTCTGAGATGACAAAAATGTATACTGCAAATGTATTTAATATTTTGCATACTCCTTTTTTTTAACTTATTTTCTGTATTGTTTATATTATTAAACAGTAAGGTGTAAGGAGGACATTTAACATATAGTGAAATAATAAACATTAAATACACAATATTTATTAAAAAGTTATTCAACTAAAATATTAATATTCCTCCAGCAAATATAGTCCCTCTAGATAGATATAGTCATAATTGTTACTATATTGTGTCGACCAATCAGCATCCAGGATCTGTACATTTTTGGTATGGAATACTGTGCATAAAGCAATACTCCTCAGAATGCCTTAAAATTATTTAAAATAAATTAAGTTCTAAAAATATATATATAAATATATATATATAATATATGTCGTGTGTGTATAGGCTATATATATATAATTTTGTTGAATTTGCGACCAGTACAGCCGTGCTATGTAGAGTACGCAGTTTGCGTAGGGCACTAAAAAACTTTCCATCCTAATTTTACACTCTAAAAAATGCTGGGTTATTTCAACCCAACTTTGGGTCAAATATGGACTAACCCAACAGTTGGGTTAAATTTTTACATTAAATTTTTAACCCAAAAGTTGGGTTAGTCCATATTTGACCCAAAGTTGGGTTAA
>NW_015554266.1:86077-86834 GCF_001515605.1 Sinocyclocheilus anshuiensis | reverse complement strand
ACCCAAACGTTGGGTTAGTCCATATTTGACCCAAAGTTGGGTTGAAACAACCCAGCATTTTTTAGAGTGTAGTATTAAACACAAAACCGTTATACTTAAAATATGTAATCATACATGTTAAAATACGCATTTTACGATGAACGCGGTAAGCCCACGCCACCGCCTCATGTTGCACCTGCAAATGATGAATCGGTCTTTGTCAGTCACGTGCGTTTATTATGTGTGACGTCACCGAGGCGCCATTTTGAAGGTATCGTTGCATTGAGCAGTGAACTAAAAGTGTAGAGCCGTGCAGTAAATACCGATTAAATCATCATACTGGAGAAACAGATGCAAACCAAGTAGATACGGTACCGAGATAATCTCAGCAATTTTTTTTTAGGAACCGTAATTTATCACTGATGATGATTAACAATTAACACTGATCCATACTAACGTTACCTGACGCAAAAAGTTGAGTGCCACCGGCATCGCTGCCTCCAACCTCGTTGGATATATGATTATCTTGTTTACAGTATAAAAACTTATTTTATTTACTTATACACTTATATGTTCTGTTTTTGTCTACCATTGATTTGCACACATAATTTGCACAATTGTAAGTAATTACATCATGTGAGTCTCTACCATTAAACCTTACCCTGTTTGTTCACAATTTTCCGTACTTCATTTGGCTGATAACAAGTACTGATAAGTACTAATAACGTCTCAGGTTACTTATGTAACCATGGTTCACTGAGTAGGGAACAAGACACTG
>NW_015554266.1:71290-85873 GCF_001515605.1 Sinocyclocheilus anshuiensis | reverse complement strand
ACGTTCGCGTTAAAAATTTAATGTTAAAATTTAACCTAACTGTTGGTTTATTCTATATTTGACCCAAAGTTGGGTTGAAACAACCCAGCATTTTTTAGAGTGTAGTATTAAACACAAAACCGTTATACTTAAAATATGTAATCATACATGTTAAAATACGCATTTTACGATGAACGCGGTAAGCCCACGCCACCGCCTCATGTTGCACCTGCAAATGATGAATCGGTCTTTGTCAGTCACGTGCGTTTATTATGTGTGACGTCACCGAGGCGCCATTTTGAAGGTATCGTTGCATTGAGCAGTGAACTAAAAGTGTACAGAGCCGTGCAGTAAAGAACGATTAAATCGTCATACTGGAGAAACGGATGCAAACCAAGTAGATACGGTACCGAGATAATCTCAGCCAATTTTTTTAGGAACCGTAATTTATGTAATTTGTCACTGATGATGATTAACAAATCATGATAAACTTCATGTTTTTACACTCTCAGAAAAAAAGGTACAAAATCTGTCACTGGGGCGGTACCTTTTCAAAAGGTACACTTTTGTAACTTTTAGGTGCTAATATGTACACTTTAGGTACTAATATGTACCTTTAAGTTACCAGTATGGACTGTTTAGGTACAAAGGTGTGCCTTTTGAAAAGGTAGCGCCCCAGTGACAGATTTTGTACCTTTTTTTCTGAGAGTGTAGTTATCAAAGTTAACGAATGCGAAATTGCGACTACAAGGCGCAACAAAACAACAGCAAGAGAAGCTTAGCGTTTTGCGAATGAATCTTTCGATCAATTCGGTTCCTTTGAATCTCAAACCAGTATGCAAAGAGGTCTGAATGATTCAAACATTCGAATCACCAATCTGCTGCTGACGTCACGAGTATTTAGTACGCTTGTCGCAGGGATTGGCTTTAAACAAAGTCCTTATAAGGGTATTCTACAGTCTTTGCTTTAAATAAGGAGGGTCTCTTTTGGTGGGTTCGGCGTCAGGGTCACCTCGTGAAGCTGGAGGTAGGGCAACGTCTGCAAGGTGGGTGGGAAGCAGGGGGCTTGAACTAAGACTGAACAATTTATAGCATTTTTACATTTTGGTTTAAATTTCTTTATATCTCAATATTAAAATGCGATGTAGCGTCAAATACGTGACATTCTAACAATTAACTGAAGTTTATAAATCCTCATTAACCTAACTCCAAGATTAAAGGTTAAATTGAAACGTTATGCAGAAGAATATTTTTAACAACACAAGGGTGCGTTAATAATGACAGATTTAAATTTTTGGGTGAACGCTAGTCCTCCAGGATGCCATCGATGTGCCATTACTTAAAATGTAGGTACCTTGAAACCTAAGTAAATGTACTTAAGTAACTGATATTAAAAGTCATTGTGTATTTTAATACTAATGAGATACTTTAAGAGTGCATTCCCATAAGGGTATCTTATGATTGGCTACTTTAAGTGACGTGACATGTGGTGACCCATGGTGACCCATACTCGGAATTAGTGCTCTGCATTTATCCCATCCAAAGTGCACACACACAGCAGTGAACACACACACACACACACACACACCGTGAACACACACCCAGAGCAGTGGGCAGCCATTTTTTGCAGTTGGGGGTTCGGTGCCTTGCTCAAGGGCACCTCAGTCGTGGTATTGAAGGTGGAAGAGAGCGCTGTACATTCACTCCCCCCACCTACAATCTCTGCCAGTACGAGACTCGAACCCGCAACCTTTGGGTTACGAGTCCGACTCTCTAACCATTAGGCCACGACTTCCCACAATCGTGGGATTGTGGGATACAACACTGATGACTGTAATGTCAATTCATTGGTTAAAAGAAGTTCTTAAAAACTTCCGTAAATCTGAAATGTAATTGTAATTTAAAAATATTTAGTTACTTATTGTAATCTGTGGATAACGTAAATCTAGTTTCTGTAAAAAGCCTTCGGGAGCAAATCATTGTGTAATGCGCACAAATGCATCCCACCACACGGTGTCACAGTTGAGTGGCATCTGTCTGGATTTGTTTTGAATACAATGCTGCTTCTAGGAGCCCCTGAGCACATTTCCGCTGTTACGCCTTATGTAACCCAGCTGATCACACCTGTCTAATGAACTGAACATCAAATGAACTGATCATTTGTGCTTCATGGCCTGAATTATGTGTGTCAGGTTAGTGAGACGTCTAAAATGAGCAGTGCTGCAGGGCCGCTAGGAGCAGTTTCATCGCCACCTCCACAGCCTCGCTGTCAGAATATATTTCTCATTCATTTTCACCAGAGAGACTGTCGTGAACCCAACCAACCAGCTCTGAGATGAATATCAACATTACAAACTTTGATTTGAAGCACACACACAAAAAAAAACTAAACTAAACAAAAAAAATCCATTCACTGTAAAAAAAAAAAAATGTCAAAGGTGTAAAGATTATTGAATTTTAACATGAAAATACAATTCCAGTCTTTCTACTTAAAAAAAAATCACGTTTAATTTATTGGGAAGTTTACTAGCAATTTCTGAGTGTTTAAAAAGTGACGTAGAAACCAACGCAAAGGTCCTTGAGGGAATGCAATACTTGTGCAAGACATGTATGTTTTGCGAGTGCCTGCAAAATTTCTCTGGGAGCGCAATGCTTTTGCAAGAGAATGCGTGTTTTACGAGAGAACACATTTTCCTTCCATCTTGTTTTTTTTTCATCACCATGTCCCCTTTGGGGCTCCATAGTTTTCCTAATGTTTACGCACAACATTTTTTCAAACTACACACAATAAATTTCCAACTCATTATTACTAGCAGCACGTTTATTTGAATTGGACAGTTTACACTTCCAGAAATCATGCTTGTCAGACAAAAGTTGAGTTGAACCAAGAGAACAAGACAATTCAAAAGAGCCTCATCACTTACATAATGCCTCAGAGAAGAATCTAACAGTGGTAATAACAAGAACCAATCCCCCAAGAAATCATTGGGAATAATGTAAGACATTCTGAATAATGCAGTTACACAATATGAAACTATTCCTCCCCACTGCGATGCAACAGCTGCTTCCATGCAGGTACATTAAATCAAGTACTGAATAATGAATTATTACAGGTAACCGTTCATATCTCTGAAGCAGACACTTCTTCATGCAATTACATTTTACTCTTTATCAATTGACATTTTATCTTTGTTAATTTCCCAAGAGCAGGTGGACTTTTAGCACAAGGAGGCTTTCAAACCACAACACAGGTATCAAAGTGCAGTCACGTATCAAATAAACCAGAGGCCACTTCAGGACACGGAGCGTGGGACAGGGGAGAGAAACGACATTTCTGATCTGAGTGAATGTAATAGCTGCCCTCAAAGCTTTAGACGTTTTCCTGAATGGAGGAAGACGTTCTGTAGAGGAGCCGTGTTCAACCGTCCTGTGACCTCTGACCTGACTCAACCTGGAAGTGCAGATTTTATCATAGTACATGTTTGATCACAGTAGATGGATGAACGCAACTAAAAAAAACTTTGTGCACTTGTATAAATTTAGCTCTGTACAGCCAGTCCATGCCTGACGGAAAAAAAAGAGATGCATAAAACAGCCCCTGATATCATTCACCACCCTTCCCATCAGCCAACAGGGTTTATTTTTTACAAAATTTCCATCCAGGAAAACTGGAAATAAAAACAGATAATAACCATTTATCATTATTAAGAGAGAATGAGAATTACAAACAAAATCAAAAGTAAATCCTTTGGATACATTGCGGTTTTGAGAATTTGGACAGAAAATCTTTAAAGGGATAGTTCACCCAAAAAGGAAAATAACCTCATGATTTACTCACCCTCAAGCCATCCTAGGTGTATATGACTTTCTTCTTTCCGACGAGAATGGTGTCCAGCGGATGACGTAGGCGTAGCGTAAGCTCCGCTGAGAATATGCTAGTCTCGGGAGAACTAAGTTTTGTTTACAGCAAAGGAAAATCAGTCTCCTCTTGGCTTATATCGAAATCCTCCGACATTTTTCTTTACAAATCCTCGTTTTGTACTACTAATTCATGATCAGTGTTTTGTTTTGCTCTCTCCTCTGCGCTTCGTTCGTCACTTCTCACTGCAGTTTACGCTATGCCTACGTCATCCGCTGGAACACCAGTCTCTCATGAATGCGTGTACATCAGTTAGCGGAAGCTAGAGATTACGGTTTAAAAAGTTTTAAATATGGATATTTTTCTTACACAAACGCATCACTTTAATTCACTTCAGGAGGCCTTTATTAACCCACCGGAGCCGTGTGGAGCACTTTTTATGACGGATGGATGCACTTTATTGGACTTCAAAATCTCAACACCCATTCACTGCCATTATAAAGCTTGGAAGAGCCAGTACATTTTTTTAATATAACTCCGATTGTATTCGTCTGAAAGAAGAAAGTCATATACACCTAGGATGGCTTGAGGATGAGTAAATCATGGGGTCATTTTCATTTTTTGAGTGAACTATCCCTTTAAAGTCCTAAATGATCCTTTATGCAAAATATAGGTGACTTTATTTTTTTTTCCTTTTAGGCTGACCTTGACAAGTTTTTTGAGATTTAGCCAACTGATAGAGAGGATGAGAGTTTAAATGACTAACTAGCTTACTTTCCCTACAATGAGATTCTGGATGGAAAATATGTGTATTTTTACTTAGTAAAGGCACATACATGTCTCAGATTACGCTGACAATTTCACAAGAACTCGCATGAAACAAAAAAAGAAAAGGTGGCTGTCAAAAGCAATCTGAAGATAGAAATAGGCCCAAATGGAATCTGCAGACATTTTCTAAACTTATTTTATGGGATACTCTGTTGAAGAGAGTAATGCACTTCTGTAGTGTCTGAAAACATGATCAAATTAGCCAACATATTTAATAACCAAACATGCGAGGGGACAGAAGGTTATATATATTTTTTTTTTATAAATGTTACAAAGCTACAACTCTGAATTTCTGGGTTACTACATCAAGTATTTCCTTTAATAATTTTTGAAATGGTTATCAGGAGTCGGCCAGTCAGAATTATTACAAACTTTATCATTAGGAAATATAATTTACATGAGGAGAGGCATCACATTTATATTAAAAAAGTAATTAATAAGTAATTAAAACTACATGGAACCTAAACTACACTCTTAAAAATAAAGGTGCTTCACGATGCCATAGAAGAACCTTTTTGTCTAAATGGTTCCATAAAGAACCTTTAACATCCGAAGAACCTTTCTGTTTCCCAAAAGGTTCTTTGTGGCGAAATAAGGTTCTTCAGATTACAAAAACGCAAGAAAGAGATGGTTCTTTAAAGAACCTTTGACTGAATGGTTCTTTGTGGAACCAAAAATGGTTCTTCTATGGCATCGCTTGAAGAACCTTTTGAAGCACCTTTATTTTTAAGAGTGTATTGTGGTAAAGTACTTCGAATGTGTGGATTCAGTCATTCAGTCTGTTTCCTAAAGAAAGCTATTGTATGGCTTCGCACAAATCATATAAATGACTTTTATGGTACTTTTGGGGTTTTTGAGTCCTTTTGAAGCTAGAAGCATTACACCTGTGGTGCGTTTCCCCGAATGGCGACATAATTCACTGCTTAACTACCATAGAGAGCATTGTTGGAGAAACAAACTAATTATTCACAACTGTTTCCCAAAAAAGTAGGAAGTTTGCCACGCATTCATCATTTGAACCATGTTGGTTAATGACGTCAAGCAGGTAGTAGTATCACAAATCCATGGCAGCTTTCATTGGCCAAGACCCGCCCATGAGGACGTTTGACTGACATGTCAAACAACCAATCACAGTTCGTTTCGTTCGTCGTCACGTTTTGGGGCGTGGAAATGTCGGCACAATAACAGTAAATGTATTAAATAGTACTGTATTAATTGAATAATGTGTAAAACTCTCAGACGTATTTTAAAGATTCTATGCCGTGAACTTTAAATTTTTCACATACTTTTGAAAATCCAGCATTTAGTTGATCCTGATAAGCGCTCGTCGTCACAGTTGTAAACATGACGGCTTTCTTCTTTCGTGAGGGGGTTTGGCGTCACGGCATCTTTGTTTCCAGACGGAACGTTACAGAACGCGACATGCACGTCTCCCGGAAATCCTGTAGAATTCAACCAATCCGATGACGACTTCGAAACTCCTGAAGTGTTTCCACTTTTGTGTGCCATATGCATCAGACGTTTAGCCAACGTTCCGTGGGCGTGATATCTGAGGCTAGGAAACGATTGGACAGGTGAGAAGGGAGCAGGACCAGGAAAGTACCTTTAGCTGGGACTTGAACTCATGCTGTCTGAGGTGCAGCTGTGCATTCATGTCAATGTGCTGCCCACAAGACTATGGCTCTGACAGGTTTCTCTACACTCAGGATACTAAGGGGTGATTCTCTTATATGTCTCATTGAGATATCAGCTTTGTCTTAAGATGTTTTCAGTTTTATTTTAGGAGAAACATTAAACTTTTACTAATATTGTAAATACTAAAACTATCATTTAAATAGTATTAAACATTTCAGAATATCATGGTTTACTAGTTTAAATTTGTCTTCAATGCCCAGGCAGCATTGTATACAGCACTTTGTGTGACATATACATCAGACGTTCAGCCAACGGTCCGTGGGCGTGACGTCTGAGGCTGAGACTAAGCAGGTAGTGGAGTGATAACTGGCTGCATTTACACTGCAAGTCTTAATGCACATATCCGATTTTTTTGGCCCGTCTGTTTACATTCACTTTAGACACGACTGGTATCCGTTATCTGTGTTTAAATTAATTCCTGCCCAAAAGGATTGTCTGCAGTTATCGCTTTACTATGCACATGGTAGACCTTCGGGTTTTGAATGGCCATGCTATTAAAATGTATATAATTCATGTTATTATTTGCCAGCATGGACAATGGCTGTCATGGATGTTTTGCAGCACAAAATCTGACTGAATGGATAAACGATGGAAAATAACGGTAATTTTAATTTGTTAGGCTATTTTATCTAAAGCTCGTTAGAGGTAGAATTCTTTAGTGAAATAAAGTAGCGCCAATATAATATTTATTGTAATGAATTCAAGAGAGAGAGAAAGTGAGAAAACACGCGAGCGAGTGTGAAGCTTGCGAACTAGTGAAGCTTGTTGGTTTAATTACAAAAACTACGTTATCACATCATTGCTGAGAAATATAATGCAGCTTTTAACTGTTGTATTTATAAAATTCACGGGGCAGGGGTTGAAAACCAGCTCCTGAATGTACAATTTCTTACCTATATAAAGTTTCCATCTTAATAAAATGCGAGCGCATACAGCACACCGGCATTAAAACACAATCTTTATGGGCAAATGTGTCGCCCTCGCATTGTGAGTTCTGCGGGGAATCGGATATGTGTGTTTAGACGTAGGTCGGATGTCCAAATATCGGATATGTATCTGATTTAAAACCACATTTGGAAGTGGCTCAGATCGGATGCGAAAAAATCGGATCTCGTGCGGACTTTTGTGTTTACACGTGTGCAACAAATTCCGATCTGTGTCAGATGTGAGCAAAAAATCAGCCTTTGCGAAGCTTTTTGCGAATGTTCATTGGAACTATGGATTTGGGAAACACCAAATTGTTGAACTATGTTGGTAATGACAGAACTTGCAACAATAGTTGGCTATGATTTTGGGAATCGCACCCCAGTACAAATCTTCAGAATAACTTTGTGTCATGAACAACACAAGTGTGAATAAATACACATTGCTTTGTGATGTGAAACTGGCCCAAGACATGAGGGAACATCCATGATGTATGCAGTATGAACTAGAGAGTAGAGTGATGTTGAGGACGGGCTGCATGCATTATCATAGGGGTTTTACCAAGGCACAGAGTACAGCGCTGGAGTGGATTTGCATTACAAGCATTGCCAAGAGCCCCACAAACCCCTGATCCTGGAATAAATACATCAGCTAAAACAACAAAGGCAAAACAGAGAGTCAAATCCTGCATTAGTAATTTCTTCACATGACATACGCACGGTACAGAACTGAGCTCCAGTGCTCAAGATATGCGTTCATTCAACAAGATCAAAGCTACAAAGGGAAAAATACGCTATGATACCTTTCAAAAAGCAGCAATCCTCCTTAAACAGTCCCTGCTGAGAGTAGCTTACACGCACAATAGAGTCTTTATGTTAGCATGCTAGCCCTAAAGTAGCTAATTCAGCCAATTAGCTTCTGGGCGTAAACACATCCCTAAGGTTCTCCGTTGCTAGCTAAACGTGCAGTCTTTGCACTGTGGAGACGGACGCAAACTCGGTCGCAGTTGCCCGAAGTGCTCACAGACAGAGCAAATGCCCGATAGAGGGCGCTAGTGAGGTAATGGCTGCTGGTCTGAAGCGTGTAGCAGAGGTCAAAACTCCTTCCGTCTGCATTGCTGCGGGTCAGAGAGAGTCGCTGGGGCCTGCGCAGCTGCAGCTGGTTGCCGTGGCGTCTGCATTACGTGGACTGCCAGGACCGGTGGTTTCCTGGCTGCGCTGGTGTCTGTGGTGTAGCTCTTCCCATTTGGCACGATTGGCCTTGATCAAGTCAATCATTGGCTGTAGTTTGGGGTTTAATTTGGCAAATGTCTGAAAAGGAGGAGAGAAAGAGTTGATTTATGTAAACCTAATATGCACCAAAATTGTGGACGCACAACCTTTGACAACAATGTAAGATAGTAAGAAGTTTTTCTCCACCCTTTTAAAAGTTGATTTGTCTATTCATTTTCATACACAAGCAATAGTAAAAAAAGACGTGTGCTTAATTGTAATAAAATGTACACATGTAGTGTACTCCAAATCTTAAAATTATATTAAAAACTGCTTGCAGATAAAATATTAATGAAATAAAACACCACTTAAGTGTGCTTAAAGAGAGAAACGTTCATGATTGTTTCTTAACTTGCACTTTTAAAAACTCCACTTTGTAATCATTTAAAATAAAAAGCTGTACTTTAAAGTACATTTTAAATTATTTATTTTCTAAATCTTTTGTCATGCTTTAAAGAAGTATATTTATTTTGATGTATTGACTAACATACTAAAGCACACGTAAAGTACTTGATTATAATTTTAACTGTAGTGTGCTATTCAATATTACATTTAAAGTTAATATATTTTAAATGTACTAAATTGCAGCTTCAACATTACAAATATGCAATTACAAATACATTTAAATACATGACATACAAGTTTCGACTAAAATAACCAAGTATATTTTAGTTGACTATACATTCTTGTCAGTACATTCACTTTAACCATATTTCAAAGACAATAGAAGTAATTATGAATTTACATATAACAATGCACTTAAGTGTTCTACTTAAGTGGGTTCAGCTAACTGCATTTTACATAAATGTAAACAAATACATTTTAATTTAACTGCAATTTAACGTGCAATTAAGTGTCTGAAAATATCACTGTGCATTCAGTTTGTATATTCTTTTAAAGCATATTTATTTTCATAATCAGTACTCGTTTTAATGCTTAAGTGTAGGCTACTACTTTTAACAAGGGAAATATGCACAACTATATTCAGAACCCTCTTATTAAGGTTAAGGATTTTTACTAGAATGTGAAGGGAAAAAAAGGCGACTGTATTCACTAGAAATTAACATTCAAACAGGAAGAGACAGATTCTTGTGATTCTTTCTCATTTCACTGTTCGGGAACATCACACATTTTTAGTTCACTCTAAAGCATTAAAGTGAGGAATGACTGCACATGAATAAATTAGCTGTTGTTTGTTTGAGTCGCTCAGTGATACAACTGTCATAATGCTGCCATGTGCTGGAAGAACACTCTTCATGCTTCAGGGACGTGTTTGGATGAATTATCTGTTGCTACACACAGAAAATCTGACCATCAATCGCCAGCTCAGGGGTCCACAGCAATGCTGCGGGGAACCGCCAATTATTGTTTGATCTGAAATTAAAAATTATATTATTCATTAAATAAAAATAAAGCTGCTGAAAAAATGGTTTATCTGGTTTTAGAACATCTAGAATCAGGTATTGGGGATAAAACATACAATATTATAAAAGCAATGTATTCAAACAATCAATGCGCAGTTAAAATTGGAAATAAACAAACGTTTCTTCACTCAAGGGCGGGGTGTGAGGCAGGGCTGCCCACTGCATTTTACATAAATGTAAACAAATACATTTTAATTTAACTGCAATTTAACGTGCAATTAAGTGTCTGAAAATATCACTGTGCATTCAGTTTGTATATTCTTTTAAAGCATATTTATTTTCATAATCAGTACTCGTTTTAATGCTTAAGTGTAGGCTACTACTTTTAACAAGGGAAATATGCACAACTATATTCAGAACCCTCTTATTAAGGTTAAGGATTTTTACTAGAATGTGAAGGGAAAAAAAGGCGACTGTATTCACTAGAAATTAACATTCAAACAGGAAGAGACAGATTCTTGTGATTCTTTCTCATTTCACTGTTCGGGAACATCACACATTTTTAGTTCACTCTAAAGCATTAAAGTGAGGAATGACTGCACATGAATAAATTAGCTGTTGTTTGTTTGAGTAGCTCAGTGATACAACTGTCATAATGCTGCCATGTGCTGGAAGAACACTCTTCATGCTTCAGGGAAGTGTTTGGATGAATTATCTGTTGCTACACACAGAAAATCTGACCATCAATCGCCAGCTCAGGGGTCCACAGCAATGCTGCGGGGAACCGCCAATTATTGTTTGATCTGAAATTAAAAATTATATTATTCATTAAATAAAAATAAAGCTGCTGAAAAAATGGTTTATCTGGTTTTAGAACATCTAGAATCAGGTATTGGGGATAAAACATACAATATTATAAAAGCAATGTATTCAAACAATCAATGCGCAGTTAAAATTGGAAATAAACAAACGTTTCTTCACTCAAGGGCGGGGTGTGAGGCAGGGCTGCCCACTATCACCGACCCTCTTCAATATCTGCATTAAAGGGGTCATATGACGTTGCTAAAAAGAACATTATGTTGTGTATTTGGTGTACTTGGTTGGGCAATGTGTTTATGCGGTTTAAGTTTCAAAAAACACATTATTTTCCACATAATGTACATTATTGTTTCTCCTCTATGCCCCGCCTTTCTGAAACGTGTCGATTTTTACAAAGCTCATCGGTCTGAAAAGCGAGGTGTGCTCTGATTGGCCAGCTATCCAGTGCGTTGTGATTGGCCGAATACCTCAAGCGTGTGACGGAAATGTTACGCCCCTACCATACTGTGATGCTCTGTCCGGCCGGAGCGACGAGACAAAAACATTAAAACCCATTATAAACGAGGCATTTGTTGCATCCAGTGGGGACATAATTACGGATTATAATTACTTATACTGTCTTTTTACGCGTTGCACCGCGTAAACATAAAACCATGTCTGCATTTTGTGATCGCTTGTAACACTTCAAAGAGAAAGGAAAAATTGAAATCGCATCATATGACCCCTTTAATGAATTGGCGAAACTCCTAGAACAATCAGCAGCACCTGGCCTCACACTACATGACGCCAGCATAAAGTTCTTGCTGTTTGCAGATGATCTGGTTCTTCTGTCTCCAACAGAAGAGGGTCTACAGCAGAACCTAGCCATCCTGCACAAGTTCTGTCAGACCTGGGCCCTGACTATTAATTCTAAAAAAACTAAAGTACTAACATTCCAGAAAAGACCCAGAGTTCAGGGAAAGAGACACAACTTCACCCTTGGTATGACCAAAATTGAAAATGCCACAAACAACACATACCTAATACTTAATGCTGTACAGCTGCTTTGACACAACTTGTATTGTTAAAAGCGCTATATAAATAAAGGTGACTTGACTTGACCTCGGGCTGAAAATAAGTGCAACTGGTAAGCTAAATTTGGCTGTGGATGAACTGAAAGAGAAAGCAAGAAGGGCCTTTTATGCCATCAAAAAAGCTATCTAAATTTAAATACCAATTAGAATCTGGCTCAAAATATTCCAATCATTCATAGAACCTATTGCATTATATGGCAGTGAAGTGTGGGGTCCACAGTTCTAAATCACGAATTTGAAAAATGGGACAAAAATCCGAATGAAGTCCTGCATGCTGAGTTCTGTAAGAGTCTCCTCAGAGTACAGAGGAGCACACCGAACAACGCATGCAGGGCAGAATTAGGCCAATACCCTCTACTAATGCGCATTGAGAAATGAGCCATCAAATTTAGCAAACACCTAAAAATGAGTGACCCCAACTCTTACCATTTTAAAGCCCTTAAAACCATGAAGTGAACCCTGAAAAAAGTCTCCTGATTCAGATGGTCCTGAAGCTGCAAAAACAAACTAACATGACTAACAACATCCAACATCAGGACACTGAAATATTCATCCACAAAATTCGGCCCAACCAAATTATAATAGCACAAAAAGAAAATGATCTAACTTGTTGGACTGAAACAACAGAAAAACAAAGTAAACTTGAATGTTATGTGGCCCTAAATAGAGATTACACAACTGCAGATTATCTGAGTACAGTGAAAGACTGTAAATTAAGAAGACAAATGACGAGGTACAGACTGAGCAGTCGTACTCTGAATATAGAGATGGGCAGATATCGACAGCACTGGCTGCCCAAAGAGAGCCGCATCTGCCCTTACTGTACCCACAGAGCAACACTTCCTCACCAGCTGCCCCAACTATCAACACATTAGAAAGACATTTTATCCCAAATTTGAAACACTTTGCCATGGCTTCAAAACGTTAAACAAGAAAACACAACTTCAATATTTATTAGGCGAGAAACAAGATTGTATCTTACTAGCAGCACGATACATTGATGCCTGTCACAAAAAGAGGGAGGAGTCAACAAATCAGTGATGCGCCCACAAACACACACACACACACAAACACACACCACATTGAATTATAAATTGTTTGTAGAATTCTAAAATGTTGATTTGTTCTACTTTTTAAATGTATATACATGCATGTTTTTGTTGCATATATATCTGTTCTAGATTCAATGTAAACACTATGCTTTGGCAATACATTGTAACAATTGTCATGCCAATAAAGCACATATTGAAATGAATTGGGAGAGAGAGAGAGCGAGAGAGAGAATAAAACACACACACACACACACACACACACACACACACACACAGGGTGGCAAAAGCTATGAAGAAACCTGCTCTGCCTACAACAGCTTTTCATTTAATTCATACATGCAAGTGATTTTAAACCAAGCTCTCTAAACACACTTGAAATAAGAACTGAATGAAAAGAGAAATTATCTTTAGACATAGTGGTAATGTAATAATTTGCTAAGGCAAGCAACATTGTCACGACTGCTCATTCTTACTGTCAGTGATCTGATCAAATCCACACCCTCATGCTTAGAGAGCAAAACATCACAGACATAGGTGTGGACTCCCTAAAACACCCTAGCAACCACCTACTCTAGCAAAGCAATGGCATAGCAACCAGCCAGAATACCCTAGCAACTGCATTTCAGATCACCTTAGCAACCACCCTGGCCTTGTGGCAGAGGTTAATTCTCTTCGGAAACTGTAAAAATCTGGTTTTGATGTTGTAATTCATAAAATTATTATGCTTTCTCTTCTCTGTCTTCCTTTGAGGATGAAGGCTGATAGAGGAATTAGAGTATACTAAGTGTGCGTGACGTCGCATTACGCCTGTCTCTGAGATCCGGCCTGCTAGACTGATATTTCTGTTCATACAGGCAGAATAAAAGGGAAAGAGGGAATGTTTGAGGCAACTGTGTCCATGAAAATGTGTGAATATTGATTGTGAATATTTCTATTAACCCTATAAAGCCTACTGTATCATAGTTGATGCAAACATTTCTAAGGCCTCTACATATTCAACTTGATCAAAACTTTGCTAAAAACCCTGTTGTACACAATTTACTTACTACATGCCTTCTGTCGTCTGATTGATAGTTCAGACTTTTTTAGCAAGTGAAAGGCCGTTTAGTTTAATTATAATAATGTTTACTGATTTTTATAAAGTAAACTTATGAATAACTTATTTTGTTTATATTGTAATATTTCAAGAATGGCACTTACTGGACTGAAGCGGCTTAGGTTTACTTGATTATCCACACATCATTTTTTAGAAAAATCATATTACAATGTATCAAATATGATCCATCAGGCTTTTGAGGAACGTTTATTTGTTCATCTCTCAATGATCAATGCATTTCACTGCATTATATGTTTTACTGTCACATTAAAACTACAGAGCTTTGATCATAAAACCAAGGACTTAAATATCATCTTAAAGACATATGTGACCCTGGAGCACAAAACCAGTCTTAAGTCGCTGGGGTATATTTGTAGCAATAGTCAAAAATACATTGTATGGGTCAAAATGATCGATTTTTCTTTTATGCCAAAAATCATTAGGATGTAAAGATCATGTTCCATGAAGATATTTTGTAATCTTGTTCCTACCGTAAATATATCAAAACTTAATTTTTGATTAGTAATATGCATTGCTAAGAACTCCATCTGGACAACTTTAAAGGCGATTTTCTCAATATTTTGATTTTTTTTGCACCCTCAGATTCCAGATTTTCAAATAGT
>NW_015554266.1:65169-71194 GCF_001515605.1 Sinocyclocheilus anshuiensis | reverse complement strand
CCTATCCTAACAAACCATACATCAATGGAAAGCTTATTTATTCAGCTTTCAGATGATGTACACATCTCAATTTCGAAAAATGGACACTTAAGACTGGTTTTGTAGTCCAGGGTCACATTATTGTGAGATATAAAGTGGCAACTGATATTTATATGCATTTTATGTAAGTTGTCTGCTATACTTATACTATTATTGAGATGTTAATGATTTACATTACAAGCTATCAGACTGTCATCTTACTTTTTGGCCATATAAACAATAACATCTGCACCAAATTGCACATTTTTACTCCGTTTGGGTCTCTGAATAAAACTGAGGTGCTTTTTTCTCCTAAAGTATGAGCTCCATATTATATCACACTATATGAGCCATAAAAAGCCTGGTGTTTCCTGATTATGCAAAGACATTTACAAGTCAGTCATTCGTAACTGGATTTCCGGTACAGACCAATCAAGTGTGTTTGGGGTGAAGCTATCTTTGACTATCCAATAGAAGACGGGGAATTATTTTTACGATTTCATTTGGTGGCTCTAATGCGGCAGAAATGACACACTTCAAGCTTTAAGTTATATGTATAAATATGTTTTTTTTTTAAGGGTTTGTGTAAAAACCCTCTTTGATTGTTCTCTATGCAAGATTTTTTTCACATTATTGTCAGTTTTCATTGACTGTATTGATTCTGCATTGTGGGACAGCATTACCTCATACAGCGGCGCACAGATTCCATCAATCCACTCCAGCTGTAGACCTGGCAGCTCATCTTTGCGGTTTCGGTCAAATATCGCCTATCACACACACACACACACATACAAACTAATAAATATTGATTAAACACAAATCAGTTTGGGAGTGTTCCTATCCATAGAAAATGAAAAGAAACCTTTTCTTTTCTTTTCTTTTCTTTTCTTTTCAGTGAGATTAAATGAGCAAATGCAGACCTTTGTGAAAAAGAAGTGCACTTTAGCATGCTTTTAAAGAGAGAACTTACAGAAAAAAATATACTTGTATGTATATTTAAAAAAAATGTATTTAAAATGAATCATAGATATAGAGATATAAAAGCGCAACCTCTGAGCAATAACATTTTTCTGTGGTAAACAGAGACACAGACACAGCTTTTCATGTGTTTTTCTTTATATTGTTCACCATCTCCACCTACAGATGTGATTAGATGGTCATAGATGGTTGTTTGATTAATGTTTGCCTTCAAGACAATTAATTTAATGCACTTGTCTGTTGTAGCTGATGATGCCTGTGCTCTTTTCACAATGTGTGTGTGTGTGTGTGTGTGTGTGTGTGCGTGTGCGTGTGCGTGCGTGTGTGTGGCAGCACAGAGATAGAGGGTCCGTGTTTGAATATATCATGCTAACACCCACACACTCTGAGCAAAAGACTGAGACTTTTAACCTGAGGCAAGCGTCTCTACAGAGAGCTTCAAAGCTGTGCCATCCCGAGACTTCCTAATGTTACCTTCTGCCTCAGAATCCAGGGCAATGGGAAAAGCTGCTAGCTATTTCCCTTTTAAAAGTGGATGAGTGTGTAGCAGTTTGTGTGTGTGTATGTGTGCAAACTTTCATGCAATATTAAGATAACTGGATCAATCTGTAACAAACAATTTGTAAAGTTCTATCATGATCTGTCATGACCATGTAAAAACGCTATACACTTTTGTCTAAATTTAGGCATTCTAATAAAAATTCATTCCTTCTATAAAGAGGCAGTTGATTCGA
Source organism: Sinocyclocheilus anshuiensis (assembly GCF_001515605.1). Taxonomy (NCBI): domain Eukaryota; kingdom Metazoa; phylum Chordata; class Actinopteri; order Cypriniformes; family Cyprinidae; genus Sinocyclocheilus; species Sinocyclocheilus anshuiensis. Next base: position 69,464 of record NW_015554266.1, on the reverse strand, counting down.
AAGTGTTAACCTCACCGAGGGAGTCAGTTTCAGTTCTGATCGCTCTCTGTCTCCCTGCTCGAAAAACTCACTAGTCACCAGCTCTGCAACCTGTGAGAAAGCAGAAGACACACGTTAACACACTAGTGTCAGCAGCGTTAAGTTATTCATGTACTATTGTAGTATTTAATATTTTTAATTAGCTTTTATTTTTGTATTTTTAGTTTTCATTTACATTTTTATTTCAGTTTTAGTAATTTTATATGATTTTGTATTTTTTTTTTTTACATTTAGCTTTATATTATTTCATTTCCGTTTTAATTTTAGTAATTTTAGTACTTCAACTTTAACTTATTTCAGGGGCCGGTTGCATAAACGGTTTAGACTAGTCTTAAAAAGTTAGCCAACTAATTGTTTTTCTTCAAGACTGGTCATAGCTTTTTAAATTCAGTTATGAAAAGGTAGATTGGTCTTATTTGTATTGGAAAAGTAAGACTGATTACCCTTTGGCAACTGCTAGTTGGTCAAACTAATTTTTAAGACACAGTCTTAAGATGGTGGCTAAGTTTATGCAACTGGCCCCAGTATTTCAGCTTTATTTTAAATACGGAAAAAACAAGTGTCAGTGATATTAATTTCCGTACTCATCTGTGGTGTATTGTGGGTAAGGGCATCTACCTTGCGTGATATCTCCCAGGGTTTCGTGACAGCACCCAGATCACACGCTGTCATCAACATCGATCTGAGAGAAGTTCAGAAATGAATTCGAATCAGAAACGTAAAGGTAGTGTATGTGTGTGTGTGTGTGTGTGTGTGTGTGTTTGTGCAGGCATGTTCATTTACATGACTGACCTGCACATGTCTCTGTGTTCCTTCACATTCCAGTTGTATTCCCCTTTATTCACCAGCTCAAAAAAGGAGTTTCTGTTCCTGTGAATGAAAATTCCATGAGCACTGTGCAGTTCACAGAGCAGGCACACGGCGGCAGTACAGGGTCAGGAAAACTTATCATCTGCTACAAACATCACCAAATCTCTGCTGCAATGTGAAGCAGGGACACATTCACACACTTGCACAAAATCAACAACAACAAAAAACCCTGCAGAGATTGCCACAAGTGTTTTTAGGCATTTATTAAAGATACACTACTGTTTAGAAGTTTGGTGTCTAAAGAATTCTCTTTTGCTCACCAAGGCTGAATTTATTTGATCAAAAATACAGTAAAAGCAGTAATATTGTGAAATATGCATATATTTAAATGTATTGTACAATGTAATTTATTCCTGTGATCAAAGCTGAATTTTCAACATCATTGCTCCAGTCTTCAGTGTCACATGATCCTTCAGAAATCATTCTAATATGCTGACTGCTCAAGAAAGATTATTTATTATACATTTATTACAAAACGTATTATTACCAATGCTGAAAACAGTGCTGATTAATATTTAAGATTAATATATAAGATTTGGCACATTCATAGTGAATTGATTTGATGCTAATGAGACAGAGATGTGTGTTATTTCAGTACTTACTGGAAGTAGAGTGTTAGGTCTGTGGCCAGTATGGATTGTTTTAGGAGCTGCATGAGTTCTCCATACTCATGGGAAGACAGGTTAGAGAAAATATTGTGTCCCTAGAGAGACAAGGAAAATGGAAATTATTAAACAAGAATATTTTCATTTCTTTTGGTGTCATTAAATATTGTTCTGCACTGCAAAGAGTCCATTTAAAGATGTTTGCGAACATATATCTGTACTTTTCTGAAATGCTCTAGTCCTACGTCAGGATACATTTCTATATAAAGTGGGTTTGTGTATGAATATACCATTATTTAACATGTAACCCTGAATTCAAGCCACCCACGCATGCTTACATCAGAGCGCCTGATTAAAATAAACTGATATTTAAACACGCAAAAAAAAAAAAAAGTCTGTGTGAAGTTTGAACAGTGAGAGTCCTCATGCTGCCTTAAGAAAAGCAATGACAAACACACACATACACACAAAGCCTTACATTTATTGAGTGGCATGTTTGACATATATATTAAATATACACTACTGTGCAAAAGTCTTAGGCCATTAGTATTTTTACAAACAAAAACAATGGCTTTAAGCCAGTTAATTTGATATATTTTGCTGTCAGGGGGCGGTGGATATTTGTGGTGGTCAGTGTGGATATTGTGGATGAGTTCTTCTGTCATCACGTTCTATTAGTTCTACAGCTTCAGTTTCGGAACTTTCACGCTTAGTAACACATACAGCTGTTCCCTCACCACAGTGCAACAGTGAAAAGGGACCCCTTTCAAACAGTGTTGCGTTCCGAACGTTGTTTAAGCGACATACACCGATATTGCGGTATTTTAAAAATTCATATCATAACATAAATAAACACCGGTATTCGGTATGAACTGGTATACCGCCCAGCACTACTTAAAACCATTTTTTTTGTTGGTGAGAGTACTAATGGCCTACCACTTTTGCACAGTATTGTATATTAAAGTATTTTAATATTTTCACTTTAGTTGAATTATTTTCAGCAAAGGTGTTGTCATTTAGATGTTCTCATTCAAACTGATTTTACTCCGGTAAACTTCTGTTTTTCAGTAAATGCGAAGCATGGTGGGAAATAGGATAGCTATAGGGCCCTACCAGATTAAAGAGCAGGGCAACTGTTCCCATTTCATTAAGGACCAACTTAATTAATACTTGTCTGTCTGCTGGTCAGTGACACGCTCGTTCTCTGAGTAAATGATGACCGAAGCTCATTTGTATGCAAATGACAGTGACTCAGATAAACACGCTGCATCTGTAGAAAGCAATTATTCACAGTCAACATCTGTCAGTTACCACAGAGTGTAATTTATTCACCTCTCTCTCTCTCTCTCTCTCTTCTCCCTTGTTATCTCATTTACTGTGCTTAAAAGAATTTCTTGTATGGCACTGGTTTAGTTTAGCTGATTATATGAAGTGAAAGTCTGAAAGTCGTCGCAATAGAAGCATTCAGTTACTACCTATTTTAAGTCATTATTTTTGATTTCTATGATGTACTCACTTCATTACGTTTTTTATTGTAGTTTAAATTCTAAATAGGAATGGATTACAAACGGCACATTTACTCCAGTTGAATTTCTTGTAAACTGTATTATGGTTTGTGTTGTAGAATGAAAACGACTGTAAAGTAAGTCTATTGGTATAATTAAGTTGACTTGAGTTGTTTACAATAATAATATTTTTTTGCAAACCAAGAATAAATCGGTTGCCTACTTTATTATTTTAAACTGATTTGTATTAAGGCTTAAGTTCAAGAATGTTATAGATTGTAAACTTTGCGCAGTATTGTAGATGGAGTTCTACAATAGAATTGATGGTAAATTGTTGTATGACTCAGTTTCTAAATAACTCATTGTAAACTGTTGGCATCAAGTTCTACAATGATATTTATTGTAAATTGTTAGCAAACTCTTACAGTAAACTAATTTGTATAATAGTTTAAGTTCTACTTAAGTTTTTAAATATCTGTAGTAACTTTGTACTGTAGTTTACCGAAACCGAAACCGAAATTACGCCCATCTTTTCTTCTCAATTGTGGCGTATATTGAGAAAAACGGCTTCTTGAATGAGAAACAATATGCTGGACATGACTCAATTTTGTCCATATTATTAAATATGTATGTATGTGCCCGGATAATCATTTATAATAAACACTGCGACATTCCACACAAATTCTGAACTTTGGATTTCATGGTGACTGCAAGTTCACCTCGCTCTGCAGGATCATAACAGCATGGTTGAAGTGATGGTGCTCTAGTGTGGCGGATGTCCCATAAAGAAGAGAGAGAGCTGATCCCGTCCTGAGAAAGACACAAATGTCATTCTGTTCATGTGCAAAGTGAAGAAATCCAGCATTCAGCCTCACGTAATGAAGATGCCAGATTTGTATTGGACCAGTGGTTGAGTAGCAGTGACTGAGTCTCACTTGGCCTGGAAAGCATTGTTGGTTCCTCTGTGGTCCAGATCATGGCAGATGCAGCCAACTATCAGAGCCAGAATCTCCATCTCAGTCAGAGTCTCCTGAAAGCCGGCCGTCTGCAAATAAACACACATAAACAAACCGTCTCCAACACACACACTCCATAGCTTTAATGCTGATAATAATATTAAAGGGGTCATATGATGCGATTTCAATTTTTCCTTTATCTTTGGAGTGTTACAAGCTCTTGTTGCATAAAGAAGATCTGTAAAGTTGCAAAGACTAAAGTCTCAAATCCAAAGAGATATTCTTTATAAAAGTTCAGAGTCAGCCACACCTACCTAAAA
>NW_015554266.1:37372-65122 GCF_001515605.1 Sinocyclocheilus anshuiensis | reverse complement strand
GAGGAGAAACAATAATGTACAGTATGTGGAAAATAATGTTTTTTTTTAACCTTAAACCGCATAAACGCATTTCATTACACCAAATACACAAAATAATGTTCTTTTTAGCAGCATCATATGACCCCTTTAATAGCATCAGGGCGATTTTTTCAGTATTTTTGAAAGAAGTCTCTAATGCTCATTAAGGCTGCATTTATTTGATCAAAAATACAGTAAAAACAGTAATATTGTGAAATATGATTACATTTTAAAATACGGAGTGTCTATTTACACTAAGTGCAAATAGCCTGCCTTGTTGGCAGAGGCTATTTACACTAACTCGCGCACCAACATGTGATTCGGCTAGTCAACATGACAAAAGACAGGAGACAGTCGGCAGCTCCAGTGGTGCAAATGGTAAAACATGTGTAATATCCATTTTGACGCGATCGACCCGGGTTCGAGTCCGCCTTTTGCTGAACTTTTTTCTCCCTTTTCAAATTTCAAATCAAATCACAAATCACAACAAGCATTTATTTTCAATGAAAATGAGGGAAATAATCAAAAAGTTGAAAATAAAGTATCGGGTAGGTGAAGGGAGGGCTTTATTGTCCCAATAAGGTGGCATCCATTTAATAATTTGAATTCCAATTAAAATTTACACTCAATAAGTTATTGCATACTGTTTTATAATGTACTACAATACTGAGGTGCAGATAATTGCCACTATTTGCAATAAGTAGTATAAATAGCAGAAAATCCTGTTATTTTAACATAGTGTAAATAGAATCAATAGCTATTTGCACTTAGTGTAAATAGCATATCACAAAAAAATGCTGCTATTTGCACTTAGTGTAAATAGCATCTATCGCTAATAAAATATGCTATTTTCACTTAGTGTAAATAGCCTTTATCACTATTTACACAGAGCAAATAGCCACTGCGTTTAAAATAACTCATTCCTGTGATGGTAAAGTTCATCATTACTCCAGTCTTCAGCGTCACATGATCCTTCAGAAATCATTCCAATGCTATGTTTACACTGCAAGTGTTAGTGCTCAATTCTGATTATTGCTCAGCTTTGATTTTTGAATGTGTCTTTTATGAATGTGGCCAATATTAGATTCCAGTGTGAACTGATCAAGGTCCTGAACTGACCCGTATGCGCCAAAAAACGATAACGAAACAGCATAAAGCTCTCTGTCATATGGAAGTAAACACGGATGCCACTGAAGTAAGCATTATTCGGGACAAAGATGAGGAGAAAGACAGCAAAGTTTTTAAATTATGACGAATGTCGATCTAGTGACGTGAAAGTCGCATGAATTCCGATATGACCGTTCAGACTGAGGTTGCCCTGCAAACCATCTGAGCTGAATCGGATTTAGTACACGTATATGTGGCCCAAATCAGAATCGAAAAGACCAGATTCCATGTAGTTCACAATGTCAGGAAAAAAAAATTACATATAAATTTGGGACACATTTGTGAGCATCGCCTAATATGATTACTATTATCATCAATGTTGAAAACAGTTATGCTGCTTCATATTTTTGTGAAAACCATGACATATTTTCAGGATACTGAATAGAAAAGTTTAAAACAACAGCTTTATTTTTAAAACTGAAATCTTTTTGTAACATTATAAATGTCTTTACTGTCACTATTGATCAATGTAATGCATCCTTGCTGAATAAAAGTATTAATTTCTTACAAGTAAACACACACACAGAGCAAGTCACTCACCGTCAGCATGGAAAACATGCACTGGCAAACGTTGAATGCATGTCTCCAGTTATGATACAGAACCATGCGATAGTTCTTCCTCACGGTCAACAGCCACCGACAAAGTGTCTAGAAAGAGAAAAAAGAGTTGTAGTGTTACAATACAGCCAGAAAAGCTACAGTAGTTTCTGTCTTCTAATTTGATTGGTCAAGAGTGCTGAAAAACAGAGCATAACATACTGGGATGTTTGGCTCTTTGGAACTATTATCGCTGTCGTAAATAAATATATAAGAAATAACTGGCCAAATTTGGTCACTCGATATCAACTTTATTTTTTTAATTTTACTTTTACAAATGAATACAGGCTTACGGTCAGCCTTGCTGATATTCAGTACAACAGCACTCTTACTTGTGTGATATTGCTGAGTTAAGAAATAAATGCGTGTGTGAACCTCATAGTCTATTTTGAATTTCTGCACCATTCCCAGCTCCATAAACATCCGCAGAGCTGCAGTGACCATGGCATCCACATCCAGAGAGAAGTCATCAAACGATAGTTTATCAATGCCCAGTTCACACACCAGAGGGATGTTTGCTGCCTGAGGAAAAGAACAATAGAGAGAGAGAGTGAGAAAGAAAGCGAGAGAGAGTGTGTGTGTGTGTGTAGCAAAAAAGAGAGAGAGAGAGACGCAGGAGGCAGAAAGGACAGAGTTTGCTCTCGAGTGCTTAAAAACAGATGCTTTGTGAATGAAACGAATCTAGTGTCAGGATTTTCAGTAATTCGTGTGTTAATGCTGACTGAAGCTCAGAGTCGTGCTAATGAGACACTACAAATAGATTCACACACACATTCACAGATCTAATGAGGAACTGCTGGCAGGAGGAGCTGTGTGTTATGCTGTGACGTCATTAACAATTGCTAATTGTAGATATTTATTAATATAATTATTTGTACCCGGTACTCATAAAGAACAAGAAGAAGATGAAACGAAAACATGCTGGCGTTTTCACCATCCAGCATGACATATTACACTGCAGTGGATGCTTTTACCCCACTTATTACAGAGACTATCCAACTGAAACAATGTATTGCTCAATCCAAGAATGAAAATTATGTTGTCACTTACTCTCCAAACCCACAGTTTTTTATTTCCATCAAATACAAAATGAAATGTTTAGCAAAATGTCCAAGCTGCTCTCTTTCATACAACAAAAATGGACTGTGATTCATACAGCCAAGCTTCAAAAAGGACAATAAAGCACCATAAAAAAAGAAACAGATATGAAACAGATATATTACACACACATACACACAGTATTTAGTATCTATTAATATGGCGTTTATTAATATTTTGAAATAGTTGTTTTTATATTTTCAGTTTTCTTTTTAATTTTAGTTTCAGTACTTTTGTCATTTTTATTAGCTTTTGTCTATTTACCTTTTATTCATTTTTATTTCAGTTTTAGTAACTTTAGTACTTCGATGCTAAATGCCAGAGCAGCATTTCTAATTTTAATTTTTAAAGATTAAGTTTTTCATTTTTTATTTTGTTTTATTTTAGCTTCAATTACCATTTTCAATAGTTTTAGTTATCCACAATTAGAAAAGGTTGTAGCGCCAAACACTCCAGTAGGCAAATAACATAGGGTGCGTAGATCCAAAATATACAAAAATATGGAGATGAAAGAGATCCGCACTCGTCCAAATTCAGCCAAAAAGGCTTATTACATTTATTGCTCAGAGGTCACAAAAATATGTACAAAAAAGTGCAAAGGTGCAGAACGTTTTTGGGTATTAACCCTTCCTCAGTGCCATGTGCTACCAAGCAACATCTGCGCTCATTAAAACATGTATTACCATAATATATATCATGAAGATACAGAAAAACATGTATACATCTAAAAAAAAAACATATAATAAAATACAACAAAAACATTTGTAAATCATCAAAAATCATCAAAAGTAATCCATATATAACTACATAAAATATACACACAAGCATATATCAATAATATAATCTCATAACTCCAACACAAGTTTTAAACATCAGTTTCTATATATAATAAATCATACCAAAATACTCGTTCGGGTTTCTCCAGCATATCCTTAAATTATTATAAAAAAACAATTCAATCTTCATTCATATCAAAAGGGTGTAAACTTTTAAGATCAAAAATCCACCTATATATTCCTTCTGCAAAAGTCTACGTTCTAAATTCCCTCCTCTGCGGTTCTGTGCCAACTTTTCAATAACTACAAAGCTTAAAGGGTTAGTTCACTCAAAAAGGAAAATTCTATCATTAATTACTCACCCTCGTGTTGTTCGAAACCCGTAAGACCTTCGTTCATCTTCGGAACACAATTTAAGATATTTTTGATGAATTCTGAGGGCTCTCTGACCCTCCCATAGACAGCAAGGTAACTACCACGTTCAAGGTCCAGAAAAGTACCAAGATGATCGACAAAGTAGTCCGTGTGACATCAGTGGTTCAACTGTAAAGTTACGAAGCTACGAGAATACTTTTTTTGCGCAAAAAAACAAAAATAATGACTTTATTCCACATTTTCTGACGTCATTACGCCGGATCTGGGTCAGCGCCGCCTCAGAATTTTCATTTTTGGGTGAACTAACACTTAAAGTCTAAAACTGAATGAGACATCTCGATAAAATGACAAGCCACGGGAGATATTGAATCTTTCCTTCTAATAGCACTCATGTGCTCAATAATCCGAGTCCTAAGTTGTCTATTTGTCTTACCCACATATTGTTTTATACACGGACAAGATAACAAATATATCACACTAGTGTAAGCACATGTGACCAGTTGTTTAATCTTATATGTGCGATCAGTTATACAACTTCGAAATGAAAAACATTTTTTGCGCACATTGTTACATGCCGCGCATTTAAGACAAGGATTTAAGTAAGCCAGCATCCTTACTTACTTATCCTTTATATAAGTATCCGATTTGACTAAAAAGTCCCTAATATTCCTCGCTCTGTAATGAGAAAAATGAGGGGCAGATCTGCAAAAACCGTATCATTCACCAACCTTACAAAATCATTAAACAGATTTTTTTCGAGCCCCTAAAGATACAGAACACGTCGTCAACATTTCTCTTCCACATAATAATGTTTTTCATAAAAAGGGTTATTATTCCAAACATATCTTTCTTCTAAAAATCCCATGAATAATCACGCATAATCTGGGGAAAATGTTGAACCCTGTTTTTGCAGAAAAAAAATCATTTTCAAAAAGAAAGTAATTCTTCTACAACAGCAACGTGATCATATCAATAACAATAAGTCTGATGGTGGGGATTTCTCAATTTCTCATTTTTTTTTTTTATCCAGAAAATATTTTATCACCAATATTCCATTATTATGCGGAATGTTTGTATATAATGAGACCACATCCATCGTAGATAAAAAGATCTCGGACTCCTCATTATCATTAATATTGATATCTGACAGTTGTTTCAAAAATTTTACCAATAGTTTTAGTAAACAATAACAAAACTGGTCCAACAATATAGTCCATATGCTCTGCTTTATATTCCAAATCTTTTGATAGCTTTTTCTGATGAACAGATGATTAAACTCCTGGTTTTTGGAACATTTTCTTTGTGTGGAAAAGAGTAGGATGGACTTTCACAAAGAAAAAAAGAAACTCACGTGGATTTGGTTTATCAGCCTCGAGGTCTGACCCCTGCTTAGAGTTGTGTCAGTGACAGATCGAGAGAGCCATGGGAGCTTATATATTTAGTGGCATATATACATATATATAGTGTGATATTCCTGGATTTGGCTTTAAGCAATGGGTTCTTCATTCACTTGTGGAAACATGCTGGTACTTGTCAATGAAATGCTATAAGAGCTCCTGGCAAAAATCCAGTTAACATGTTAAAAATGAGCATTTCACTAGAAAATGAACCCATGATAAATGAGGCTTTTCATTAACAAGACCCCACAGAGACTATATCAATAATGCACAAACACTGATGAGATATTGAATAGTTTTGTTCTGAATTATACATGCTGCATAAACAATACAGTCTGATATACTGAGGTTAATATATCATGAATCTGGTTATTTCATTTTTGATAAGCTTCTGTTGTACCAAACAGCGCTAAATGTCAGATAGCTCTATAAAATATAGTCTATTGGGCATGATTCAATAATGCATTATTGTTTACCTTAAACTTATCCACCTCGGTCTTTGAGCAAGTGGCGTGATATGACAGCACCTATGGAAAACACACACATAAAATGAATTATTAAAGGTATATTTTGTGTTTATAATATAGACATGTTACATGAATAACATCATAGAGATAATAGAGAGCCAAACAAACTAGCTGAATTGCTTTTAAATAGACCAAAACCCTGACACTACAAGAAGACAGTGCTGCATCCCTCTGATTGGCTGATGGGAGTCATGTGAGCACAGTGTGTTAGAAAAGGATGGTGGTGTCCATTCATGACATACTGACTGTCTGATTCTGAAACCGATCTGCACTACAGGTCATGCAACATACATTTCAGCTCCGCCAGTCTGTTGATGATCTGTTACATATTAATATACTGACAATCTGGAACCCCTATACATACTGTCAGATTAATCACAGAAAACAGTCCTGCTTCCTCTTCCGCTTCCTCTTCTAGTCCTCTTCTAGTTTGAGAAGAGCTTCAAAAACTCAATCAATGCTCACACTCACTCCTGCACACACTGTAATGTAGTTATGCAGCTAATAAACGGAGCATACTCACTTTCGCGGTTTCATTTTTTTCTCTCTCACATTCATTGCTTATTGATGTCAAGATGTTTCTATATTTTTTGCCTGTCCTTTCAGTTTGTCTTTAAAGTATGTTAAAGGGATAGTTCACCCAAAAATGAAAATTGCTCAATGGTTTACTCACCCTCAAGCCATCCTAGATGTATATGACTTTCTTCTTTCAGACGAATACAATCGGAGTTATATTTAAAAATGTACTGGCTCTTCCAAGCTTTATAATGGCAGTGAATGGGTGTTGAGATTTTGAAGCCCAATAAAGTGCATCCATCCGTCATAAAAAGTGCTCCACTTTTTTTATCCAGAAAATATTTTATCACCACTATTCCATTATTATGCGGAATGTTTGTATATAATGAGACCACATCCATCGTAGATAAAAAGATCTCGGACTCCTCATTATCATTAATATTGATATCTGACAGTTGTTTCAAAAATTTTACCAATAGTTTTAGTAAACAATAACAAAACTGGTCCAACAATATAGTCCATATGCTCTGCTTTATATTCCAAATCTTTTGATAGCTTTTTCTGATGAACAGATGATTAAACTCCTGGTTTTTGGAACATTTTCTTTGTGTGGAAAAGAGTAGGATGGACTTTCACAAAGAAAAAAAGAAACTCACGTGGATTTGGTTTATCAGCCTCGAGGTCTGACCCCTGCTTAGTGTTGTGTCAGTGACAGTGACAGATCGAGAGAGCTATGGAAGCTTATATATTTAGTGGCACAGAGAAGAGCTTCAAAAACTCAATCAATGCTCACACTCACTCCTGCACACACTGTAATGTAGTTATGCAGCTAATAAACGGAGCATACTCACTTTCGCGGTTTCATTTTTTTCTCTCTCACATTCATTGCTTATTGATGTCAAGATGTTTCTATATTTTTTGCCTGTCCTTTAAGTTTGTCTTTAAAGTATGTTAAAGGGATAGTTCACCCAAAAATGAAAATTGCTCAATGGTTTACTCACCCTCAAGCCATCCTAGATGTATATGACTTTCTTCTTTCAGACGAATACAATCGGAGTTATATTTAAAAATGTACTGGCTCTTCCAAGCTTTATAATGGCAGTGAATGGGTGTTGAGATTTTGAAGCCCAATAAAGTGCATCCATCCGTCATAAAAAGTGCTCCACACGGCTCCGGTGGGTTAATAAAGGCATCCTGAAGTGAATTAAAGTGATGCGTTTGTGTAAGAAAAATATCCATATTTAAAACTTTATAAACAGTAATCTCTAGCTTCCGCTAAATGTTTTACACGCATTCACTAGAGAGTGGCGTTCCAACGGATGACGTAGGACGTAGACGTAGTGTAAGCCAGGACATTTTTTAATGTAACTCTGATTGTATTCATCTGAAAGAAGAAAGTCATATACACCTAGGATAGCTTGAGGGTGAGCAAATCATGGGGTCATTTTCATTTTTTAGGTGAACTATCCCTTTAATGCATGAAAAAAACAGCACTTTGTGACCTTAACTGATCAGAGTGTTAATTTTTTATAGTTGAATTTAAAAATGAACATGAATGTCAGAATTTCCTAATATATGGTTTGTCTCCTTATGCTTTAAGCCTATAAAGCCTACTGTATCGTATTTTATTCACATATTTTTAAGGCCTCTAAATAATCAACATGATCAAAACTTTGCTGAAAAACCTGTTGTACTCAATCTACTACATGCCTTCTGCCTTCTCAATTGATAGCTCAAACTTTTAGCAAGTGAAATCTTTAATGATTTTTATAAAGTAAAGGTAAGAATAACTTTTATATTGTTAGCAATATTACAATATGAACATCTACTGGACTGAAGCAGCTTAGGTTTACTTGATTATATATTTGTATATTGTGTAAACATTCAATAAACTGTTTTCATTTTAAAAATAAGACTATTATTTCATATGTCAGGCTTTACAGGGTTAATAACATCAGCACTCAAGCTGCACAAACAAAACCAGATGATCATGTTCTCCTGCTGAGATGATCCGAGATGTTCCAAAGAACATCCTGTGCTGTGACATTCTGAACAAAGAAATAGTAAATTTCTTGTTTGCTAAGTGACATGAAAAAGTGAATATTAAATATGCTGTATTCAATTTACATCACAACTTTTATATCCTCAAATTTCCTGTTTATTTCCCGCTATAAATAAAACTAATTTTAGATGTTCAATGTGGTCTCCACTGTGGACACAAGTGGGAACTGAACATAATAATATTATAAATCTCAATTAATTTTAATAATTTATGAGTAAATGTAGAAATTAACATCAAATGTTGTATCTTTTAATATTATTTAATGGACCTGAGCTAACAATGAATAGTTGTATTACTAATGTTAAAGATTAATAAATACTGTAAAAATGTATTGATGCTTGTTAGTTAATGCATCTACCAATGTTAACTGATATGTAATAGAACCTTATTGTAAAGGTTTATTGTTTAACTTAAAAAAACAACAACAACAACCCTACAGAGCAGCTGAGTGTTTTGACTGTAAACACATACTGTTTAATTGTTAGATTAAAGGGGTCATATTCTGCTCTTGTATAGCATTTTAAGTCTGCTTATAATGTCACCAAGGGTTTCTTGCACCAACACAGTAATAATTTGGTTTGAATTGATCATTTTCCACCCACTCACTGAATTAAACAGGCTGTTTTTGGGTGTGACAGCTTTGTTTCAATAAATGTTCTGGATGAACTGGAAGCTTTGTGTATGTTACAAAGGAGGCTCCCGCACTACAGCTCTCACGCCACCAGAGGGAGCCGTCACCTGAGTATTAACCACCTCATTCGGACTCAAACTCCCATCAGCCTTCATACCTGGTACTGATCACCCTGCACCTGTCTTCAATTATCTCACACACTCACACACCTATTTAAGGCACTCTTATCTGCTCTTCAGTGCGAAGTCTTGATTTGCCCCGGTGATCATTTCTGAGCGTTTTCTGTGATTCTACCTGCTTGTGTATTGACCTGGACTGTTTATCTCGATTCTGATTCTTGCTGCCAGCCCAGACCCCTTTAGCCTGTTTATGTACTGTGATTGCTCGCCGCCGGCCCCGATTCTCTGCCCGTTCGCTGGATTACGTGTACTGTTGGTTACTACTGTCTACTTCCCTGCCTTGTACTGGTTGTGTCTAATAAACTGCAGATGGATCCTCAAGCTACTGTCTCGTCACAGTGTAGTGAACATTACAGTTTTTCTACATAGTATGTTAAACTCTTATCTCAAAGCAGCAAGGAAAATCCAGATTTCTGTGATATGATCCCTGATGGTTGAGTGTCAAATCTACTCTGAGCCAGGACTCAGGAGTGAATACAGCTCCTCTGGCTCTTGCATTAAAGCTCCACCTCTAACAGGAACTAGGTCAATATTCCACCAATCACATGCTCCCATCTTTGCTTGTGTTGAATCATCATACCAGACATATGTTTCTAATCTAACAACCCACCAATTATAAAATCTCCAACTAATTTGCCACCACTTTGGAAACGTCATACCAATCACAGTCTGGAAGTGTGTGTGTTTCAGAGAGACATACATCCAAAGCGACAGACTGTTTGGCCCAGGACTTCTTCACTTGGTCATACATAATGGTGTTATTGATTCCCAGTCCACAGAATATCACAAATGCCTAAAGAGAGAGAAAGAGACTATGTAGTCACAAATACAGTAAGTCCTGTAACACACTTTAACACATCATGTGCCTCAGCACTCAGTGACCCGCTCTGACTTTACATGATCTTCCGCTTCAGTTTATGCTGTTCCCAAGTGCTTCCGATTTCCAATAAAACCACTTACAGTTGACCGTGGAATATCTAGCAGGGATGAAATTTCACAAACTGACTTATTGTAAAGGTGGCATCCTATTACAGTATCACTCTTGAATTCTTAGCTCTTCAGAACGACCCATTTTTTCCACAAATGTTTGTAAATGCAAACTGCATGACTAGGTGCCCCAATGCTTTTGTCCATATAGTGTATAGAAAACAAAATACAGATGCTTTACTCATGCCGAGGATCAATTTAAGAAGTTATTTTACACATACACCTGTATATTGTATGGATAATATACACTGAACAAAATTATAAATGCAACACTTTTGGTTTTGCCCATATGCCACACCTGTGAGGTGGATGGATTATCTCGGCAAATGAGAAGTGCTCACTAACACAGATTTAGACAGATTTGTGAACAATATTTGAGAGAAATAGGCCTTTTGTGTACATAGAAAAAGTCTTAGATATTTTAGTTCAGCTCATGAAAAATGGGGGCAAAAACAAAAGTGTTGCCTTTATAATTTTGTTCAGTGTATATTATTGTAATATATAATATGTATTTTATGCATAAACATATAATTCTGTCATTATTAAAGTCATGGATATGTTTAATATTATTAACAATTAATTAATGTGTTAGCTTTGACTGTTAACACTGTTAATTCCGACTACCCTAAAGCCTGTGTTATAGTTTCCGCGTCCGCGAGTCCGCTAGGGTCCGCTATGGTATTCGTGACGTAAAAATCGTCATCTGAGAGTGTGCGTGGAGGCTCCGCACAGACATCCGCTTGCCTCCCATTTTTTGTGACCACGCGGACAAGTACGCGCGATCAGTAGGCTACTGCGCATGCGCAGGCTGTGTGAAGAAGCCTGTTGCTACTCGAACCTGTACAATCCGTCGATAAAACAATATAAAGACATACAGATGTGCAATAACTCTGGGCAATTCTTTGTTCACATGTTTGTTTATTGTTCAAGCCGATCTACTACGTGTATGGAACACGTCCTCGGAGCGGACCATCAGCGTATGCTTTCGGAAGTATAAATACAAGTAGTCCGTGTCCGCGCTGTCCGTGTACACGTCCGGATTGCTCATACGGAAAGTATAACACAGGCATAACTGTGCTAAAATATTATAAATATTTGAATACTGTTAATATTATATTACGATATTATTCAATATATTGCAAGATAATATAATAGGTGAGATGGGTTCCACACCCAAACATCTGAACCCACTTTCAAGGCCAAGGTTCAAGGTTAATTTTCCGGTATTCTGTTGTACTTCAATATTATATTATTGTATTATAATAACAATTTTATTCTTAGAGGGGTCTGAGTTCATTTGGAGAATACACATCAGCCATAATTCTCCCAAACTGCTCTGAGACCCTTGCAATGAACTAATTGTGTGATTGTGTGTGTGTGTGTGTGTGTGTGTGTGTGTGTGTATGTGTGTGTTTGGACCCCTGTGGACCACAGTTCGCTTACATCATGCTTGATGGTTGCAAAGCGCTCATAAAGAGATCTCATCGATGTCATACCTCAAACAGCCTCTGATCTGCATCATCAAACGGTTTTCCATCTAACCTGTTCAAGACCTGAGCCACACCTGCAACACACACGTAAAGACAGTGAGATTGCATGTTGTGTTTCATGACCCATATCAGGTCCTTTAAAGCAGTGGTTCTCAAACTTTTTACAGCGGCGTACCCCCTGGGGCATTTAACATTCTTCTGCATACCCCCTCTCTTCCACTTAGACCGCAGTCACACCTTTTCTATTGAAGGACAATATTTGCCCCCTTAAATTGATTTACAGGTGCATTTTTTAACTTTATAAAGGCAAATATTTTCTATCCTTATTAATTGTATGTCATGTTTTATGTCATATTCTTAACATTCCATTAAGTGTATTATTAATATAATAAAGCAATAAATGATGGCAAATCAAGGTGATACTTGCAGATTTAAAAATAAAACCGCCAATAGGTGGCGGCAAGTCACTGTTTTAATGAGCCAGGCGTCACGTCATTCATTCATTCATTCAGTAACGAAGCAATCCTAGGTGGATAACTAAATGCTGTAGTTATGAATGGGTTATTAATCACTGACTCTCCAAATCGTTCAAAAGCTGCAGATTCGTTCACTAACGAAACACTGCTGTATGATGCTTGGAGACGCACACCAGATGATACGGATTTCGTTGGAACTATTATTTCGTTGCAAAATAGAACAAACATGACAACATTCTGTTCAAAATGTAGGCTACATTTAAAATGTAAAATGTTCACTTAATATTACCTTTTTTGTTGAACTGTTGTAAAAATGAATGGCACATTTGCCATCGTTTGGATATTCAGGGAAATGTGCATTCTTGCTCGTATCTTAAACATGAAAACAATAACACGCACAGAGTGTGTCTGTATCGAAGAGAGTTTAAATCGATTTCAGTGTACAGTGCGTGTCAATATTTGCTCTTCATGCTATTAAGTGAAGATCTACTTTGAAGATACATTGAACAGCAGCGCGATTTGCTAAAGCAGCATATTCAGCGGGCAGCCATCACATGCACACTGCTTGTGTGGATGTCATCATTTTTGACCGCAAAAAATGAGGTAAGCTGATTGGATATCATGTATTTGACCGTTTACTTACGGCACTCCCATTTTCCTGTTTTTACATTAGAAGCGGCATTTTGCTTGTCAGAAAGACATGTTCGGTTTTAATGTTGCTTTAAGTTGGGGTATTAAATGAATGCCAAAACTCAGAATTTTGTTCGCGTACCCCTCACCGTCATCTCACGTACCCCCAGGGGTACGCATACCCCAGTTTGAGAACCACTGCTTTAAAGCACAGTAATGCACTGCAGTCATTGATGAGAGATTCAGGAGTTAAGAATCTCACCCCACCCCCAATCTCTCTCTCTTTCTACATGGCTAATTAAACAGTGTGCTGTTGTTTTAGTATGTAATTAGAATGATTGTTCCTTTAAGTGCAAACCCTCTCCCCCGTTCACACACTTAACACCTCCCCCCATCCTCACCATCTCATTACAGTCAATCAGAAATGTAGTGCTCGCTTTGGACATCACGTACACGCATACGGCTCTACCATAACACTGCTCATAATTATAACATTTTTATCACTTGAAGAAGCCTGTTCGCCTGAAAGCCCACTGATATGTGCCTGAGTGAGAATAAAAAAATATTTCAAGTAATCCTAAACCACAAGTGGTGTTGTTCAGTTATCATCTCAGTATATAGTTACACAGCTCACTGCATCTGTATAGTATATACTAAACACCTCCTACTATTTTAAAAACAGTTTTTTTCAGTGGAAACTTGTTCTATGGGGATGGGGTTGTAATACATATTATATAAAATAAATCTTATTACAATAAGTATTATATTATGTTTTTATATTAATATATTACATTGTATTATATTAGGAGAAAATGCTATCAGATACAGTATATAAAGCCATTAAGAAAAAAAAATATATTTTTAGAGAATGTTTGAGAATTCTATGTCAGTGTGAACCAAATGTTGTTTGTGTGTGTTTGGGCATTATGACAAGTATTACTAAGTGTGTGTGTGTGTGTGTGTGTGTGTGTGCGTATATATATATATATATATATATACAACTCTTACCTCCTCTGACATCTGTAGCATCCGCCTAGTGCTTTCAAGTGACTGAACACACACACACACACACACACACAAACATACACATATATATATATATATATATATATATATGAGCAATATCACACAAGTAGCAGTGCGATATGGCTGTAAATCAGCAGGGAGGGAAGATTTTGTATTTTATTTGTAATCTGTTTTCTAGGTTAGTTTGTAATCGGTAAGTTAGTTTTGTTTCTTGTCATTTGTTTTGGCATTTACCCCTCCCAAAGTTCTTTTTTTATTTTTATTCATTCTAATTTAATAAACTTTTCTTGCCATTTAAGAGTGTTCTGTGGTTAAAGCCTTGGGAGTGAGAGCAGGGACTCCAGGGATCTTCTGAAGAGGATCCCTGTTAGTTGTTACGGATAACTTTATTTATCTTTGAGTAGAGGCTTAATCTAATTCGTAACAAAATCCTACATCATTTCTTGTATACTTTGGTTGTGTAGTGCACATGTTTATATAGTAGATCATCCGGGTATCTCATCCATGCATACTACAAAAACAGTAGTATGCTGAATGTCATTCCGAACATACCCAAGGATTTAAAAAATACTACTATATGTATATATATGCTTCTACTGGCTGCTTATACTCATAATGACTTTCGGTCCCTGACAGAGTCCTCCCACACACACACACACAAACACACACACTGATATGACACCCAGATATACATTTAAACAATTTACTCACACACATCACTGAACTCTAGCACACAACATAGTACAACAGAGCAGAGCAGGGAACATCAGTACATACTATATGTAGTAAAACATCAGCAATTAACTGAATAACTTACCTATGATTTGGTGGTTACTATTCCAGATAGGGACACACAGGACAGATCTAATATGGAAGCCAGAGAACTGATCTGCCTGAAAAGATTACAAACAAACACTTGTCACCATATCAAAAACCAAATGATCTGACTATAAGCATGTGAGGAGAAGTGAGCAAAAATATGAGATCATCTGAAGACACAGTGTTATATAAACTTGTGCTGCTGGCATTTTGAAGACACACAATAGCTGACAGAGGTCCAAGGTCTTATGCAGAGCAAAAGTCTCTCTCATCTTTAAAGACAAACTTCTAAAAAAAATGAATTTGCCAAGTCAATGAAACCTCCTCCTATAAAACTATATAATATTTCAGAAATAAAAACAGCACAAATAAATTAATGTTCAACTTTTATTTGTATTTAGCCTTCATACAAACAATAAATGTGAAATCACCATCAAATAAACATAAGACTCTCAGACTCACCTTATTAATGTTAATATCTTTAAAAGAACACTCCACTATTTTTGAAAATAGGCTCATTTTCCAATACCCCGAGAGTTAAACAGTTGAGTTTTACCGTTTTCGAATCCATTCAGCCGATCTCCGGGTCTGGCGGTAGCACTGTTAGCTGTAGCTTAGCATAGATCATTGAATCTGATTAGACCATTAGCATCTCGCTTAAAAATTACCAAAGAGTTTCAATATTTTTCCTAATTAAAACTTGACTCTTCTGTAGTTACATCGTGTACTAAGACCGACGGAACATGAAAAGTTGCGATTTTCTAGGCGGATATGGCTAGGAACTATACTCTCATTCCAGCGTAATAATCAAGAACTTTGCTGCTGCACCCATGGTACGTTTTAAATACGAAAAATATCGAAACTCTTTGGTCATTTTTGAGCGAGATGCTAACGGTCTAATCAGATTCAATGATCTATGCTATTTTCAAAAATAGTGGAGTGTTCCTTTAACTTTAAACTATAACATAGGCTGATTATTCTTATAAAGTGAAACAAAAGTGCTTCAGCAAGGATAAAGAATATGAAAAGTGGTCAGAGTTGCTGCAGAAAACAGAAAAAAAGAGTGAGCAACAACAAAACACCATGTTGCTGCAGACTGGCTTATTGCAAATGCAATGCAAATTCATTCTCTGCCAGCAGGAGGCGCTTCTGGAGCGGCAGAAACAGCGGGTTCCGGTACCATAAGTGTCACTTAAAAATGAATGAATGAATGATCAATTTATTAATTAAATAATGTAAATAATAAATCACTTTTCAAAATGACAAATAAATACCTCCAAAGAGAAAGGAAAACTTGAAATCGCATCATATGACCCCTTTAATAACCGTTTATTTAAAATGTTAGTTGAATGTACCAATAAAATAATAAATTATTTTGTCAATGTGAAAGTGGTTTATTTATATATAATTTTATTTTAGAATTAATAATTGATTTTGACTGGCACTCACAATTCTCAATGGTTAAGTACTGTTTACATGGAGCAGCTGCACCCAGGAAATACATCATTAGCACATAACCAGAAGCTCATTTGCCCAGAATAAAATTTTATAGATCATTTGTCAATGACAAACAACATATTTTATATATCATTTAACAAACAACATGTCTGCTTTTAAACCCTCTGGTGCACTTGCCCCATAATCTTCCATTGTAAAAACCATCTACAAAAATGTAAAAGTTATAATGGTAATAGAGTTATGTTGTTTTTAACCCAGAAAGCTCCTTTAATGGGAAGCCAAACATCAGCCACGCTTACGTCATTTTATAGGCTACAATATCTGCTACTGAATTTATATATACTGAACTCATTTTTCTATTCCAATTGTATTCATTTATTTATTGCTGTTTAGGGATCTTACTTCAGCATCGAAGCGTGGGTCTTGGTAGGCATCGCTGATATTCACAGGAAGCCCAGTGGAGGCGACCAGCTCTGCAATGCTGTTATTAATCAGCCAGTCAGAATAAGATGATTTTTCCATGCTGTCCTTGAAACTGTGGATAAGACAAAGAGGATGTGACATGTGCTGCTATGTACAAACCCAAGACAACCAGTACTATTACTATTGGTCATACTTCGTCTTAGAGAAAAAAGGAGAGTACTAAAAACAGTTCTAGTAACACATTACAGTTAATTAAGTTATTATAATCAAGTACATTACATGTGCTTTAGTTTGATGTCAACACAGCAAAATAAGTGTACTTCTTTAAAACAACAAAAGTTAAACTTACTTTGAAGTAAAACTTCAAATTTGACATAAGTGAATTCTCTAAAAGTGTACTTAAGTGTGTTAAGAAATAGTCATGAAACTCTTTTTAAGTTTTCAATCATTAATATTCTCCTTTTATTTAATGAATATTTTATTATCTGCAAATACATTTTTTAAAAGTATACATACTTTTAAGATTTGAAGTACTGTACATTACAAGTGCACATTCAATACAATTAAGTGGGTTCAGGTCCATTTAACATATTTTACCAAGTTTAAATCCATTCAATTAACCAGATTTCTCCTCAAAATCAGTGAAAAGGTCTGCAGATCTCATTTGGGCTTCACTGTTACCATGTAAACACCTGCCGCTAGTACTCTCTTCAAGTACGCAAACGTAGGATGGTTCGGACCCAAAATTACAATGTATAAAGAGACCTGCAGGGACAAGCAGGTGGAATTAAACTTAAGTTCAGACCAAGCGATCAAACAAAGTGTGAAGAAAACCTCAGACGCTTCAGCCCGGGGAAGAGCTGAGGGATGCTGGGGTCCACAGGGCGGCTGCTGCTAACACTCTCATTCCCTCTCCAGTAATTTACAGCTAACGAACTTTCCTCTGCATTTTAATAAGGCTCTATGGAGCCTGCAAAAGCAATGAGAAGTTAACGCTCCGACTCTCATAAACGCCCACGTGCAGCGGAGAGACAGTCCTGATGTAGCTTCTCTCTCTTTTAATCTCTCTCACGTGGTACATTTCAGGCTCTTGTGCTCTGGGCTGAGAGAGTCTGATCAAACATCTTCCCTCATACTCTCGATCACACCCCAAAGATCACACTTGATTAACGGCACTTCATCAAGGGATGAATGGGAGCGTGTGAATGTGCTGTGCCGGGTGTAACTGAGCACACGAGATGTGAGATTTGCATGTGTGTTGTGAGTTGCGTCCGTGTGCGTCTGGGTGAGCAGCAGAATGTCTTTCTCCCATTTGGCCCCGAGCTGTTTCCGAGCACAGCAGAGGACAAATCATCCTTACATAATGGCTCCGGCTGTACCTTTAGAGAAGCCAACACAGAGGATGAAATCACTAAATAAAACATAACTTTGAGAGAATGCCCTGTGTATGATAGTAATATATACTACTGATGCTGTATAATTTCAAAGCTTTGAAGCAGTGTGACATATTTTTGCATTTTATTCAGTCTGTATTCGATCATTATTCATTATTAGATCTGTATTCAACTTTGACAAGTTTATGTGTTTGTATAATCCTTTAGTGATAAATGAGTGATTTTCTGAAGTAAATGCGCCTGTGAAAAAGTAGACTTTAGCATACTTTTAAAAAGAGTACTTAAGGAAATAAAATACTATATGAAAGAAAACACTTAAGTGTGAACTGAATGTAAAGTTTTCAGACATTTAATTGTAATTGAATGAAAACATATTCTAGTTTACATTTATAATAATAGGAAATAGGACTTAACTACATCTTTGTATGTAATGTCATAATTATTGTCTTTATGAAATTACTAGTGCTGTCAATCGATTAAAAAAATTAACGAATTAATCGCACATTTTTCTGAAATTAATCGCGATTAATCCCACCTAATATTACGTTTTTAAATATACTTTTTATATTGCAATAATTTCAAATTCAATCTTCAAATGAATGTACAAACATAAAGGCAGTATATTTTTAAATATTTGTTTAATGGCAACTTTTTTTATGACTGAAGGCCAGTATCAATGATACCAATATAAAATTGTGCACATTCAATGCAATTAAGCGCACTTCTTTTACACAAGGGTGTGAATGCTTGCCTGTGAAAGCTGGTTTTGTGTCAGGTAAAGCACTGCAGTGTACATACATGTGCTCCAGAGACAGGACAGGACAGCACAGAGCAAATCATATATGCATGTTGGCGCAGACCACAAATCATATTTGACCCATTTGAATTCTACACAGAATAATCTATAGAGCTATGAAGGAGGTCAAATATCTCAAATGGTTAGACAGCCTTGGCATTTTAAACTGCATTAATGAAGAAAAGGGAAGACAACACTGTGCCATCATGCATTAAACACCAAGGATGTGTTCCAGATAGCAGGTTATGCAACACAGATAAGCAAACGAATAACCTCAACACACACAACTGTAAATAACATCTTAAAACTGTAGAATAAAAAACTGTAAATATATAAATATATTTATATTTCTCAAACAACCATGTTGGAAGACATACCCATGTCTATATTACAGGATGACAATGATAAGATTCATCAAGCTTAATTTGTGAAATAGTGGTTCAGTCAGCATGAGGAATCACTGTCATCACCTTGTATGAACTGGCCAAGTCCTGAGCTTAATCCTATTGAAAGTCTTGAGGATGTGCTGGAGCCGACTTTACAGAGTGGTTCAACTCTCCTATTGTCAATACAAGATCTGGTCCAAAAATGTATGCAACTCTTGATAGAAATAAATGCTGTGGTGTTGCATGACATTGTCGAAACAATATCACAACGAATGCACAATATAATCAAAGCTAAAGGTGGTCCAACAAAATATTAAGAGTTTTTTTTTTTTTGGACAGGCAGTGTAAAGTTGACTCCAGCACATCCCAAAGACTTTTAATGGGGTTTAGGTCAGGAGTCTGTGGTGGCCAATCTTTCACAATTTGAGCCAGATGAATCTTGCCATTGTCATGCTGGAATATGGACATGGGTACATCTTCTGCCATGGTTGTTTGAGAAATAAAAAGCTACACACTGCATCAGTTAGGGTTAAAAGAATTGTTGCCAAACATACAACATGCCACAAACATATTAATCAAACAAGTTAATGATTCAGTCATAAAAACGTAAGAATTTGCTTATTTAAATCCAGATGGTGACTTTTTTTTGGCAAAGCAGTGTATATATAGGCATATAGAGACAAATATAAATGTAAATCAGACTATATAGTTGTAAGTCTGAATATATAAATGTAAATCAAGAATCTGTTGTAATAATTCTGAATATTTAAATGTAAATTGAAATATATAGATGTAATTCTGAATATATAGATGTTGAGTTGATGCAGTGGTGCACTATTGGGCGTTCAATATTTCTGTAAAAATTATACTTCTACTAATAACAGTGCAGGGTTAATATTAATCACGCTGTTTGCATTAGTTTAAACTGATCTGTCCACTACCAAACCTGCAGCTGCTTCTACTTCATCTTAAAAGCTGAATAATTCCAAATGAATCCAGATATTTTGACAGGAATAAAGCCTTGAACTTAACACTGGCGAGTGAAATCTAACAATTTATTAGCCAGTGGCTAACAACAGACATTATTTAGTCACTTAGAGCAAAATGTAGTCATACACGCATGTGATTTACTCACAACATAGAGGGTTGATTTTGAAAATAATTTGTGGTTTTAATATCTCAGAGCACTTTAGTAAAGTGACTGCATGTGATGTTTTGTTGCTCAGATGGTGAGGGTGGGTTGAGCGATGCATGCATTCAGATGGTGATGGTGTGTGATCTCCCCAGACAGACCTCTGCTAGAACATTACACAGGTGCAGAGAATGAGATGATATGTGTGACTGAACACACATTGTAGTGCGAAAGCTTCCATATGGCAACTGAGATCTCCAACCTGTGCACTTCGTTGTCATTGGCTACACAAAACAGTCACAAACAACAGACCTATCTTCCGGACCTTACACAAAGGAACATGTTTGCTCTTATTCCTGGGCTCCTCAGTGGCTGTGTGCTTGCAGATCTGCAGCTGTGTGTGTGTGTGTGTGTGCAGTAATGTACTGTTGTGGTGTGTGTTGTTCTAAGAGCTGAGCTCAGGGTTTTGAGACTCCACTAGTGCTGAGTACTGGACATACTGGAGCGCTGAGTGTGGGCTGCAGATAACAGATATCACACACTAACCCTGACCCACTGCACACCCTACAGCACTGCCACTAAATACACCACACACACAAACTACAACATAATAACCCTGAGATACTGTATGCCCTACAGCACTGACCTTCAATCACAACCCCTCAAAACACTGTATACATAAACTACAACATTAATGCACTGTGTACATGAGCTACAACACAATAACACTGATATATAGTAGACTCTGCTGACCAGGGTATGATACATGTTATTTCATTATAACATATATAGCTAATTTTATTTTGTTATTAAAAATAAGAACAAAGTTTTTTTCAGTCAAGAGCAGTCAGTCATTTTATTGTTTGATTATCATTAATGACACAGACAGCAGCAGGTTTCAATATGTGTCAATAACCTCACTTAGTACTGCATTACGCGGATATTTTTACATACGGTGAAATAAACGATATAGGAAAATAGCTAATGATACACACTTTATACCATCGTCACAATACATATTGGCCATGTACACACTGCAGCTATATTCGGTTGTCAGTTCACCTTTAGTGCCTTTTCCTGTTCTGTACACACATAGTTCAGTAATTTACAGGACTGACAACCGCATTCTTCAACCGAATTGACTCCTGAAAAATGCAGGTAGTAACAACCGCATTTACAGAAATTCCACACAGCGTGTACGGAAGCGAACTGAACAACTAGTTGTTAATGACATATTTAAATGCATATTAGAGTTGTGTCTCTCTTCTGTATGCGCGGTACAAGAGATCACAATGAACAATTTTACGCAATTAGTGTTGCCAGATCTTGCTATAAAAATGGCAAAGAACAAGCCCATAATAAACTAAATCCAAACTTGTTATCTTGGAAAAAAGCCACTCACCAAAACCAAAAAAAATTGCAACCTGCACCTGCCAACTTTAAAAAAATCCATAAACGGGATTGCTTTATGATCCGAGCCCAAACAACAAACCCAAAGATGCTTAATAATAAGAGGATATGGCAACACTTCAGGGCCGGGTTGCGTCTAGGACAACTCGCAGGTATCACACACACCGGACGCATTGCGTTCAGTTCAAGTGGCAGTCTAAAATTGTTTATTTAACCACCAAATGGGCAAAAGTTCACTTCAAGAATGATTAAAGTGGGATAGATAAGTTTGAATTTCAGTGTTTGAATAAAACAGAGCAAAACGGAAAGAGAAAGCCCGATCTATATTATATCTCTCTATCTGACGCATACAGACTTTAGAGCCACAGAAAGACAAGTCATTACATACATTAACAACAATTTGGGACAAATATAATTTAATGGAAAACTAGAGTGGCACTCTATGGCAGAGGTTTTCAACCTGTGCACCTGTCAAGGGGGCGCGAGCATCAGTTAATTCAGAGACGTTCCCTTGAGAATTTATGAATATGAGTTAACAAATCTTTAGCCATCCACTAGGGGGCAATCTGACTCCCACTGCTAGTCGACAGTTAGAGCAGAGTTGGCTCGAGTATCAGTCACGCTCAGTGTTGCCAAGTCTGCGGTTTTCCCGTGGAATTCGGCTACTTTAACACTTGCCACGTTTTTTAGTTTTGGGCTAGTTTTGCAATTAGGTGGGTTTTGTTGTGAAAACCTGGCAACCCTGGTCACCTTCCTCGAGAAAGTTTTTCATTCTCACGTATTTTAAGTCTTGTCAGTTTAAACATTAAAGTAATTTTAAGCCATTTAAGCCCAAGACATCTCAATGCGGTACTCACGCACTGTGATAGAGCGTTTCTATGCGCACCGCTCACACACCTGAAGTGAATGTAAACAGTGAAGAAAATATCAAATGTGCATCAGTGTAACGGATCCGTGTATTTCTTATGTAAATAATGTTAATCAAAAAGAGCAAAATAAAAATTGTTTGCTGCTTTAATAGCTTTAATGGATATTTGCTTTTATGTTAATGTTAATAAAGTAATTCGGTGTGACTACAGTAATACGGGGGGGGTTGTTGGATGTTTGTGAAATTAGACAAACTTGGGGGGGCGCATGTCCTAAAAGGTTGAAAACCTCTATGGCGTGGCAGGATTTCTGACAGCTGCATGAACATATTAATGTTTTCTCATGTCACTAGCTTTAAATATGCAACTTCGCTGGCTAACAAATGCATTAATGTGACCAGCTGGATATAAACTAATGCAAAAATAACATTACAAAAACATTAAAATAACATTACATTAAAAATAAGGATTTTTCAAACTCTGCTGCTTTGTGTTTCACGGAAACCTGGCTGAACTAAGCCATTCCGGACAGCGTGTTACATCTGCCGGGGGCTCCATCTGTTCAGAGCGGATAGCGACGCAGAATCAGCGGGGAAATCGCATAGCGGTGGGACATGCTTTTAGGTCAGTGAAAGATGGTGTACAGATATAACAGCATTGAAGAAGATGTGCTGTCCTGATCTTGAAGCACTCTTCATCAACTGTAAGCCTTTCTACTCGCCACGGGAGTTTTCCTCGTTCATTCTCGTAAGTGTTTACAGTCCTCCGCAAGCGCACGTGAGCACGGCCCTACAACAGCTGCCTGATCAGATCGCAGACACAGAGCAACAACACCTAGACTCTATATAATCATTATAATCATTCTCTGGGACTTTATTAAAGCAAACCTCACATGTGAACTGCCAAAATTCAAACAACAAATTACATGCCCCTCCAGAGACAGTAATATACTGGACCACTGTTACACCACAATAAAGGATGCATATCGCTCCGTCCCCAGAGCAGCTTTAGGACTCTCTGACCACTGCCTGGTTCATCTTCTCCCAACATACAGGCAAAAACTTAAATCAGCTAAGCCTGTAGTAAGGACTGTAAAGAGATGGACCAACGAAACAGAGCGGGATTTACAAGCCTGTTTAGACTGCAGTGATTGGAGTGTTTTTGAAGCTGCTGCCACCGATCTGGACGAGCGCACGGATTTTGTAACATCATACATCAGTTTCTGTGAGTATTTGTGCATCCCTACCAGGGCTTATTTAACATACAACAACGACAAACCGTGTTTCACAGCAAAACTCAGACAACTGAGTCAGGCCAAAGAGGATGCCTACAGGAGTAGGGACAGAATCTTGTACAATCGGGACAGGAACACACTGACTAAGGAGATCAGTGTGGCTGAGAGGAGCTACTCTAAAAAACGTTTTCAGCCAATGACCCTGCTTCAGTGTGGAAAGGTCTGAAAGACATTACAAACTACAAGACTCCATCCCCCAGCACTGAGGCGAATCAACAACTTGCTGAAGACCTGAATGAGTTTTACTGCAGATTTGAAACTCGCGGTCTCACACCCCACACCCGCTCTGACTATCTCTCTACACAGCCATCAACACCTCCAGCAACCCCCCTCTCCGCCCTCCTGCACTTCAGATCAGTGAAGATGATGTGCGTCAGGTCTTCAGGAAACAGAAGAGAAGAAAAGCACTAGGCCCAGACGATGTTTCACCAGCCTGTCTGAAAACCTGTGCTGACCAGCTGTCTCACATCTTCACACAGATCTTTAACAGATCACTGGAGCTGTGTGAAGTTCCTGCCTGCTTCAAATGCTCCACCATCATCCCCATCCCGAAGAAACCCAAAATCTCAGGACTTACATCACTAGACCTTTACTGGACCCCCTGCAGTTTGCTTACCGAGCAAACAGGTCCATGGATGATGCAGTCAACATGGGACTGCATTATATCCTTCAACATCTAGACAAATCAGGGAATTATGTCAGGATCCTGTTTGTGGACTTCAGTTCGGCCTACAAAACCATCATCCCAAACCTCCTCCAGACAAAACTAACCCAGCTCTCTGTCCCTAGCTCTATCTGTCAGTGGATCACCAGCTTTCTGACAGATAGGCAGCAGCTAGTGAGACTGGGGAAATTCATGTCAAACACCCACACCATCAGCACTGGTGCTCCTCAGGGTTGCGTTCTCTCCCCACTGCTCTTCTCCCTCCACAGCAATGACTGCACCTCTACTGACCCCTCTGTCAAGCTTCTGAAGTTTGCAGACGACACTACAGTCATCAGCCTCATCCAGGACGGTGATAAGTCTGCTTACAGACAAGAGGTTGAGCAGCTGGCTTTCTGGTGGAAGTTCAACCTGCCACAGGAGCTGCTGATACAGTTCAACTCAGCTGTCACTGAGTCTGTCCAGTGCAGTTCAATAACTTTCTGGTTTGGCTCAGCTACAAAATCAGATATTAGAAGACTACAGAGTATGGTCTGGACTGTTGAAAGGATGATTGGTGCTCCCCTGCCCACCCTTCAAGAACTGTATATATCCAGAGTGTGGAAAAGGGCTCAGAAAATCACTCTGGATCCCTCACATCGAAGCCATCTCCTTCTTAAACTTTTGCCATCTGGTCGGCGTTAGAGAGCACCGAACACCAGGACAGCCAGGCACAAAAAAGTTTCTTCCCCCAGGCAATCTACCTTGTGAACAATTAAATGCTCTCCCCATTGTGTAATAAAAATATGTGCAATACCACTTATATTTATTTGATACCACCCATCTTAGTCCATCCCTACATCTTACTCTCCATATATAGCACACCTGTACATACAATATTTGTCTATTTTTCCTTTATATATATACAGGGTTGGGAGGGTTACTTTTAAAATGTATTCCGTTACATTTACAAATTACTTCATTAACAAAGTATTCAGTAACGTAATCCAAGTACCACAATATAAAAGTAATGTAAGCTGATTACTTTTGGATTACTTCAAGTTACATATGTAAATAAGTCAAAAAAGCAATATCTAAGTACTTTTATTTAACTATGACTTTAAAATTAAAACTAATAAAAACTATAGTAAAAACTATTTGAAACTATTAAAAATCGTGTCTTGTTTCACCATCTAGATATTACAGCCCCCCAGATTGTGTTACACCAGTCTGTCTGAAATCCTGTGCTGACCAGCTGGCCCACATCTTCACACAGATCTTTAACAGATCACTGGAGCTGTGTGAAGTTCCTGCCTGCTTCAAATGCTCCACCATCATCCCCATCCCGAAGAAACCCAAAATCTCAGGACTTACATCACTAGACCTTTACTGGACCCCCTGCAGTTTGCTTACCGAGCAAACAGGTCCATGGATGATGCAGTCAACATGGGACTGCATTATATCCTTCAACATCTAGACAAATCAGGGAATTATGTCAGGATCCTGTTTGTGGACTTCAGTTCGGCCTACAAAACCATCATCCCAAACCTCCTCCAGACAAAACTAACCCAGCTCTCTGTTCCTAGCTCTATCTTTCAATGGATCACCAGCTTTCTGACAGATAGGCAGCAGCTAGTGAGACTGGGGAAATTCATGTCAAACACCCACACCATCAGCACTGGTGCTCCTCAGGGTTGCGTTCTCTCCCCACTGCTCTTCTCCCTCCACAGCAATGACTGCACCTCTACTGACCCCTCTGTCAAGCTTCTGAAGTTTGCAGACGACACTACAGTCATCAGCCTCATCCAGGACGGTGATAAGTCTGCTTACAGACAAGAGGTTGAGCAGCTGGCTTTCTGGTGGAAGTTCAACCTGCCACAGGAGCTGCTGATACAGTTCAACTCAGCTGTCACTGAGTCTGTCCAGTGCAGTTCAATAACTTTCTGGTTTGGCTCAGCTACAATTAGAAGACTTAGAAGACTACAGAGTATGGTCTGGACTGTTGAAAGGATGATTGGTGCTCCCCTGCCCACACTGTATATACTGTATATATCCAGAGTGTGGAAAAGGGCTCAGAAAATCACTCTGGATCCCTCACATCGAAGCCATCTCCTTCTTAAACTTTTGCCATCTGGTCGGCGTTAGAGAGCACCGAACACCAGGACAGCCAGGCACAAAAAAGTTTCTTCCCCCAGGCAATCTACCTTGTGAACAATTAAATGCTCTCCCCATTGTGTAATAAAAATATGTGCAATACCACTTATATTTATTTGATACCACAGTCCATCCTCCATCCCTACATCTTACTCTCCATATATAGCACACCTGTACATACAATATTTGTCTATTTATATATATAATATATACAGGGTTGGGAGGGTTACTTTTAAAATGTATTCCGTTACATTTACAAATTACTTCATTAACAAAGTATTCAGTAACGTAATCCAAGTACCACAATATAAAAGTAATGTAAGCTGATTACTTTTGGATTACTTCAAGTTACATATGTAAATAAGTCAAAAAAGCAATATCTAAGTACTTTTATTTAACTATGACTTTAAAATTAAAACTAATAAAAACTATAGTAAAAACTATTTGAAACTATTAAAAATCGTGTCTTGTTTCACCATCTAGATATTACAGCCCGTATATTTATATAAAATGCTATGCAGACATCTAGTGGCCGCTATACAGTTTAGTATTACAGTTTTATTGTTATTATCATTATTTTTACTTCTTTAACATGTACAAGTAAAAATAAATATAGTTTATACACAACATTAAAAAATGTACACCATATACATGTGTTTAGTGTCCCGCAGCAGCAGCATGTGTGCAGTCAGCGCAGTTGAAAAGATCTGCGTTCAAATGCATGCAAAAGGCTAAAGCTTGCCGCAAAGCCCCAGCAAAAGTAATTACCATGAATGTGTCAGGGGGAAATAGTAAGGAGATATTTGAATTATTTACTATTAAAAAACAAGTGTTTTCTGAGTCGGTGTCGCAAGGATGAAGTTGTCGATCCTGACTCGCCATCTCCTCATTAGACGCGCCTTTAGAGAGAAATGCATCTTTACGGATTATGATTATAATGAAAGAGTTTTTGTTTTATTTCGTTAAGCAGTAATTTAAAGCTTTCTATAGATATATTTATCATGTCTGTGAGGCATGTATTCG
>NW_015554266.1:18491-36897 GCF_001515605.1 Sinocyclocheilus anshuiensis | reverse complement strand
CTGTGTGTGTTTGAATCTTCTTGCTTGAAACGTTTCTTCCAATCAATTCTTTGTCAAATGTATCATATTCTTGTTATATAAATCATGTCCAAAATTATACTCTGCAAGAGCGGTAAAACTTGGACCATGTGACTGATAAGATAACATTTGATTTATGAATTGAGAGCGTTGAGAGTTTCGTGTTCTGAGTTAAGTTTTGTCTCCGAGTTCAACTCGAGTCTGTGACCGCCTCAAAACTTCAACCAGCCAACAACTCCGCATCTTAAGCCAACGCCCAACCGCTGGTTTCCCAAGACGTCACTTCAATGACTACTGAACTTCCAGCCAATCAGCAACCTCGGGAAACCCCCTTTTCTGCAAGGACTACAACAAAGGGAACCCCTTACACAGGCAACGCAAGTACCTCCAGATTCTAGCTGAACTGGTGCATTTAATATAAATTTTAACCTCATTGAGGAACTCAATTCAAGGGTTAATTAAGTGATTGATGGTTGTTCAGGTCTATGCAATTGCATATATTGCTGTAAACTTGGGATTTCACATTTTCATTCTCTTAAACTAATTATTTCATCACTTTCTCTCTTACTGCAACTTGTGTGAATGTGTGAGTGCGTGTGTTTATGTTTTAGACTAGTTTATATGTCTTAGATTTATCTAATAAAGCCTTATTTATATTGAAAAGAGAAGTATCTTGTGTTTTGTGCTTACAAGTTAATGTCTTAAACTGCCGATCTTATTACTGTGCTAATAAATAGTGTTTTCACTATATTTTGGATATTAATATCCATTGCAGAATTGATGTTATATGGCTCGTTCAATAAATCACTGGCCGACTCAGTGATCAGCCGTAAAACAGTGATTCTTTCCAAATTCCCTATAAAATCATAAATTATCCCCTTTGAGCTAAATTGACCTGTTTCCCTTACAAGCACATTTTGTTGATATTGTGAGTGCACACAAATAAAAGTACACCCTTTACAGTTCTGAATGATGTATTACTCTTACTTTTATGAGCAAAAATGACGGCGTATCCACTGAAAAAAATGCAGTGATTGCGCTGGCGCCTCCATGTTCAGCAAAGCGCGCTTTAGCTTCCACTCTCCGCACAAACTATTGGATATAGCACATTTAACAAACTATTGCACATTTAACGTTTACACATTGTTACTTGAACTGTTTTATATCTATAGATTTTATTTTAGGCAAGTCGTGATGATTTGAGAAGGCTAAATTGATCAAATATAGGTTCACTGTCTGCCTCTGCATGGCCACTTGGTCGTTATTTTAAAAAACAAAAACTTGTAACGAACAAAAAATGCTCCAAACGTTTTTATAAATTAACTTAATAAAAAAATGAAACGAAATATAATCACTTTGCCATTACATACAAAACTGAACTATTTTAATAGCTGAAACAGTACGCTGTTTTGGGAGAAGGGGAAAAAAGACGGGCTCGGGCCGGTAATTCTGATAAGCTGTTGGACACGGGCCAGGCTAGGGACTATATTTGAGGCCCGTGCAGGGCTCTACCAGGAACTATGATGAAACAGCGCTAAATATATAGTGTTATGTCAAAATACTAATTTATTTAATTTTAAATTAAACAAATGTAATCCTGATAGTATTCCCACTTTTTACAAAATGTAACTGTAATCTGAATACTTAGTTTTTTGATGTAACTGTAACGGATTACAGTTACTAGATTTTTGTATCCTGATTACGTAACACTGTTACATGTATTCAGTTACTCCCAACCCTGTATATATACATACATGTATTTTATTAATATATCTTTATTTTTTCATTATCTGTTTTATTGTTGTCTCTGTGTACTGTAAGCTTCTGTCACCAAAACAAATAACAGCACATGGTGTCAGTGATGTCTCGGGTTACGCATGTAACCATGTTTCCCCGAGACATTCCCCTTCAAGGGAACTCGCAATGCATCCTCTAGTGAACATTATGGGGAACTAAATACCCACTATGCCATGCCTCGGTGCATTGCCTGTCCACCTGGTGAGAGAGCACCAAAAATAGTGGCAAACATACACCAATTAAAAAAGGGGGCATGCCAATGATGCCCGGACAGCTAAAATAACTTGGGGGAAATGGGGAACCCAACCAACTCTAATATTAAGGAGGGACATCCCAAAACGCAATGCACCGAGGCATGACATAGTGGGTATTTAGTTCCCCATAGTGTCCACTAGAGGATGCAGTGCGAGTTCCTTTGAAGGGGAATGTCTCGGGTTACGCATGTAACCATGGCTCCTCGAGAGGGAACGAGACACTGCGTCCCCTTGCCATGCCTAGGGCCTGCCTGTTTAACAAACAAAAGTTGATGATGTGCATTACAGGCGAAATCCTACAAGTGGTTTTCAAATGACCATCTTACACTGTACATTAAAATACGCTACAACCTCTAATGAGCTAATTACTGCCTCATAAATATCTTTAGGTTGCATAATATGGAGATGCAGTTTGTGCTCTGGGTGTGCCACCTTTAAAAATGCTCAAACAAAGAATCACACACACACGCCACAAGCAAACACTCCTGCTGGCACTGAGACTGACATATCTCTCTCAAGCTGTGTGTGTGTGTGTGTGTGTGTGTGTGTGTATTAGAGGTCGTAGCAGAGAAACAGTTGTCAATGTGGGGGCAACACATCAGCACATGCCGCCTGCTGCAGTTAACAGCAAACAAACACTGCCACTCTGAAATGGCCTCATTAGTGCTACAGCAGCGCTGCCGGGTCTCAACTCCTCTCTGAGGTTATATAAAGTAGATGTATGTTTGTGTGAAAGAGCGTGCGTGTTATTGCGTAGACTTTTTTGCTAGCGTGTGTGTGTGTGTATAACCTGCCGTTAGTCACACCTGTTCTCCATGTCGGCGCTGCACTTGGGTGACAGAAGCTCAAAGGACTTGGTAAACTTCACCACCTGCGGGAGACATTAAAGCGAGCAGTATTAGAGAGATGCAGCAGGCAGGGGATGGGGAGGAAGAGGAAGGATCAGAGCGTACCGGAGATTCGATGTCCTCCAGAAGCTGGACGGAGCAGCGTTCACACTTCAGCAGGGTCTGAGCTCGATGCATGATCTTCCTCACGATCTTCTCCAAATCGGTCTGCTCTTCGAACAAATCGTTCACAACCTCCAGAAGAGCCTACACACACGGACACACACAGAGAAAAGCCCGAAACATACTTGACACAAGTATATGAATGCAAATTCAAGTAGAATTCATGTGTTGCATTCTGAAGTACGCATGGCATTTGGTTTGTTTCTGCAATGGCCCTAAAGCAGGAATTAGTGTTAAATGTCATATTCTATGGCCAGTTATGTCTTTCAGGTCAACTGCATGTTCAAAGGGAGAAATCATCAAATCTGTCATCATGTGCTTACCCTAATTTAATTTCAGACCCATTTTAATTTTCTTTCTTGAATGTACTGGTGTTTTATCCAATTAATGGAGACATAATTTAGTTTAAAAGGGATTTGGGGGTATTATTCTATTGATTGTGGCAGCAGTAATTAATAGCATTATGATCAAATGATGGAGAAGAGCCATATAAATGGGCAAACCCTTGAAAAAGCAGTGCATTTAATTGTACTGAATTTGTACTTGCAGTGTACTTCAAGTACATAAAAATAAACTTAAAGATAATATAATATTAATGAAATAAAAGGCCACTTAAGTGTACTTAAAGAGAGTTCACTTTCATTGCTGTTTCATGAAACACTTAAATATACTTTTAAAAAGTGCACTTTGTAATCATGTCAAATTAAAAGTTACTTTAAAGTACATTTTAAATTACTATCCTTTAATAATCTTTTGACATGCTTTAAAGTACACTTATTTTGATGTGTTGACTAACATACTGAAGCACATGTAAAGTACTTGATTCTAATTTTAACTGTGGTGTGTTACTTGATATTACATTTCAAGTTAAAATTTTATTTAGTATGTTTTAAATCTACTAAATTGCAGCTTCATCATTACAAATTTGCAATTACAAATGTTATATTATTCAATATTGCATTTAACATTAATATATTTTTAAATGTACTAGATTGCAACATTACAAATATGTAATTGCAAATATATTTAAATACATGAAAAACAAGTTTCAATATAAATAGCATTAAAGCATATTTTAGTTTTCCATAAATGCTTGTAAGTACATTCAGCAGTACTTTAACTATATTTCAGAGACAAAATAATTAATTATGAAATTACATATAAAAATGTACTTAAGTTGTTCTCAAGCAGGTCAAAAAAGCACTTTAAAGTTCAGCTAATTACTTTTAATGGAAATGTCATCTATAATATATTATAATTCAGTTGGAATTAAGTGTCTGAAAACATTACATTCAGTCAACACTTAAGTATATCATTTTAAATATATTATTTACATAGTAAATGCTGTTTTTGAAAGTATACTACAGTAAAGTGTTCTTTTTCACGAGGGTTTGTTGATGACGTGCGCTGTTGAAGAGCCGATTCAGGTGATAAAGTCTCAGTAAAATATGCCAAATTATAGTAATCTGAAGCATACTACAAAAGCTAGCACTCAGAATTGCGCTGTGTAAGATTAATTCAGCCTTAACTTTTTGGATGTCTTTGCGCTGTTATACATGATTTGCATAATTCCTTTAGTGAACTGACTGCTAAAACATCAAGTGTGTGCAAATGACCAATGCTATAAGCAGGCACCATTCATTCTTAGTAAACTCCCTCCACTGTGTGTATCTATGATGGGAGACTCACAGAAAATATGGTAATGGCTGCCAACAGTAGTTTTTCAAGTTCACCCATGTTAACAGAGTGAGTACCATTATGGCTTACTCTAAAGTAGAGCAAGCCGCATGTACGCTGAATGATCACTTGAGGTCCCTCACTTTCTGCCTATATCTTTCTCATTCTCTCTCTTCTTCGTTCTTGTTGTCTCGCATTATGTTCCTCGGTGATCGATATTTAAAATGTGTTGATGACGCTGTAAGGATGCCACAACACAGATTTATGCTTCCCCAGCCACACACACATCTCTTCTTGATAAAACCTCTCGATGCAGGAACAGAGTGTGTAGGAAGCAAAAGATCAATAGACAGATAGACACATACTACGTAATAAACACCCACATGACATTTACAGCGCGCACACACACAGCAGTCTTGTTACAGTAGGAGGGGTGCAGAGATATAATACGGTTTTAATAATACGGTTTTAATGAAGTGCTGAAGTAAGTGTGTTCTTACCCTGCTCCTGTCGTACTCTTTCCTGGAGGCAGCGAACAGCTGGGCATTTGAGATGGCAATACCACAGAACGGCAGGTACATCTGCAACACCTGCACAGACACAAGAGTGTTTTGAAGTCAATGTGAGTCTAAGGTGGTTGGATAAACACCAGAACAATAGTCTCTCCAAAACCCAGAGTGGTTTCAGCCTTGCAAAGTACTGTACCAGTAGTTACAGTAAAATTACATTACTAACCCTTAGCCTAACCCTCAAGAGCAAATTTGTAATTAATATACTTTGAATGATTTGAATGGATATGCACATTCATTCTGGCAGTTCTACTCGTGTGTCAGTGTATTTTAATCAATTGAATTTTAAAATCAACTGATTAAAAATGTAATTAAATGAACTGCATGACATGCCCATTAATTAATCAAATTAATCAGCATTAATCACATACTATTACAATTTGCAGAGAAAAGCCTACAAATGAAGACAATTCTACAAACATACTGAAAAACGTGAAATGACAGTTATTTATTTCAGCTGGATTTTTAAACTGGTCTAATAATAATAATATGGCTTCCTATATAAACCTCTGTTTAAATATTATTTTCACAAGACACCAAAGTCTTGATGTGGAGAACATATTCTGACTGCAGAGATTATTGTAGGTTTTATTTTATTTATTTATTTATTTATTAGCACATAGCAGAAAATATTATGCATACTTAAAAAAACACATAACAATAAACATTAAGGTCTTTTATTAATTCTCTGTATTTATAGTAAGTAAACCAAATTAAACAATGACTAACAAAATGTCAGTTTTATCTTAAGTGAAAATTCTACTTTCATATCATGGCTAATTTATATTTTACATTGACCTACATTAAGTAACATTTTGGTTTATGTCTATAGAAAATATATTAAGTATGGTAAAAAATATTTTTTTATTCTGTATGATTGTTTTTATCTTTGGGAAAATTAATATTTTTTAATTAATATTTAATCAAAATCAGCTGTAACAAATTAAGTTGGTCTAAAGTATAATTTTTTCAGCGCATTATTATTTGGAACAAAATATATATTTTTAGGGATATCCCAATCAGGTTTTTTGTCCCCCGATCTGATCCGAATCATTGAATGTTGAGTATCTGCCGATACCGAGTCCCGATCCGATATATTCATACAGGAATGTATTTTTGGTGCACACTTCAAGTACATTAAAGATATTCAAAGCAATCCAATGTATACAGAGTTGTGTATGGAGTAAAAGTATGTGTGTGTGTATATATATATGTATATATATATTACAATATACACTCTCTCTCTCAATGTATATACATATATGCACACATTGTATACAGACACTGGCAGATGTAAACATGTTACAATGGAAGACAATGTAATGGTCAATAATTACAACATAAAGGGGAAAAAGTGGAGATAAGGTTAGAAAGCATGAAGCTTGTGGTGTCAGAATAGCAGTCTATCAGTCAATTTCGAAGCAAGACACAACATACAACAATGCACTATGACAACGAAGTCCAGCATTGCCAGATTGGAAATGTCCAAGTATCGTACCAGAAGCTCAAAATTATCCTATTTGCAATAAAATTATCGTACACGAGTCAATTGTAAAGAATACAGCTATTTATCTAGACCAACAACTTTTTAATGGAAGACAATGTAATGGTCAATAATTACAACATAAAGGGGAAAAAGTGGAGATAAGGTTAGAAAGCATGAAGCTTGTGGTGTCAGAATAGCAGTCTATCAGTCAATTTCGAAGCAAGACACAACATACAACAATGCACTATGACAACGAAGTCCAGCATTGCCAGATTGGAAATGTCCAAGTATTGTACCAGAAGCTCAAAATTATCCTATTTGCAATAAAATGATCGTACACGAGTCAATTGTACGGAATACAGCTATTTATCTAGACCAACAACTTTTTGACACCTGCAAATAACCACAATAGATAAATAACTAAGCGTACCTTAGTGGGAAGGTCCAAACTCCACCTCTGAGTCGCTGTCATCGGAAGCATGTGTCTTGCCAGATGTTGAGGGGGATCCTTTTGCGGTACAGATTTGATGCCATCATGGACCGCAACAGCTCGTTGGCTTAAAAGCAGGGCACCCTCCTGCATTCTTAACACACTCCGAGGTGTGCACAAGCCCATTTAGAGTGTCTGTAATGAGCCGATTTCGTGGCTTTGATTTGATGAGGTTGACTTTGGAAAAAACACATTCACATGATGCATTTGAATGGGGAAACACGAAAACATCAAGGGCAAACTTTCCCAATTCGCTGAACACGATTACCCCCTCAAAATCCTCCAAAGTAGAGATATGGTGGCAGAATTTATCAACATCCATTGCCTTTGTATCTTCGCTTAAGGCCACGAGTGGCAATCGCCTCCATTGGTCATCGATGGCTTGGAGACGGTCTGCGTCTATGTCAATAAACAGTGGCACTTTTGCATGAGGGGAAGCAAAGACGGATGCTCTGCTCGTGCCTTGGCATCATTCGCAGTGGCAGGGGAGAGGCACACGATTTGGGTGGAGAGGGCATCAAGTCAAACCGTTTCTTGATTTCTCCGCAGGCAACGCAGAGAAAATTCTGACAGCGCACATGAAAATCTGTCAGGGTGGCTGCTGGTCATGCTGCTTCACTTTTACACCCAAGTACAGCGTGTTTAGTGGTCTGAGCTTTTTGGATTTCACAGACCTTGGTTTTCAATGAAGTAATCACCACCTTTTCAATTTGAAAATATTGATTAAGATCTGTGAATATAGGTAGCACACACTCTAGAAAATAGTAGTACAGGCGAAGAGACTCATCATTAAGGGAGTGAAAATATTCTCCTCAGTGGTTAATCCTGCCTCGAGCCACTGGTCAGTGTAAAAAAGCCGGAGGGCATTCCACTGGGTGGACACACGTTTCACAACTTCGCTCAATGACAGCCATCTGGTCTGGGAGGGCTTAGTTTATGGGGTTCAACATGGCCAAAGTCTTGAAATTCTCAAGACGTTTTGAACTGTTTTTGAAATATCCATAAATGTCTCCGGCAAAACCTCGCACCTGCAGGGGAGCTGCTTGTGTGCACGTGGCACACACACCGCTGCACTGTGATGCCTGACAGATCATATCTAAGGCGGCTGGAGATCTAATTGTTTTTTCCCATCATTGTATTGCAGCCATCTGACCTGAACCCCTATATGTTTTGAATCGGTACATCTGCATCAGTGAATGACTTCATCATCTCGTTGTAAAGCCTTTCTGCAGTGGCCCCCAAACTGTCTGTGTTGGTCTAAATAGATTTGCACCAGTTTCCAGAAATGGGTCTGAATCCTGTTTGTGCCCTCATCGAAAAACGAACAATGACACAAAGCGTTTTCACATTCCCGATGTCTGTTGACTCGTCGAATTTTTTTCTTTTTCAGGATTTCGGTTAGACTCTCAAAGTAACAGTCGCCAATGACATGCTTGGTTATAGTTGTCTTTGTGTGACCAAGGCTCATGTGCTGACCTGTTTTCGATTCTTTAAATAAATCTTTTAAGACCTCGACCAAATGGTCCGAGGTTCTCAATGCTATGCTGTGCTCTGCCATGTTAGCTTTATCTCAATGAGTATAGAAGTCCTATGATTACAACGACCATCATTTGAAGTGTCACAAAATTCTGAAATTATCGTATATTATGGGATTTTTTTCATTATTGATCGTACATCGTACAGAGGTCAAAATTATCGTACAAATACAATAATTATCATACATCTGGCAACACTGACGATGTCTCAAATAGTCTGATGGCAGATAAAAGTAAATGATAAATGAATGAGTGATCGTTACAAAAGTGCACATCAAATACACTGAACACAGAAGCTCAAATGTGTGTGATGCACTAGAACAGACTTCACCGGTTCTCACGTGCCATACACGCATGTTTGAGCTTCTTCTTTTCCTTTTAATGGCGGTTGGCAAACCTCACTTAATGTCGCATACCACCTCCTACTAAACAAAATTGATGTGACAGCTGACGTAAAATAAGGATCGGGCTTAGGAGAGAAAAATGCTTGAGATCGGCTCGGGACATCCCTATATATTTCTCAGGTTTCTCCACACACTATGCCCATTTGCCATTGGTCGATCAAACAGACAGTCCCGAACCCAACTTACACCATTGTTAAACAGCCATTTTGGACAAATGTCTAATATATTATTTTTTTTTCTCTCCAAAAACCAATTAAGCAGAAACCCCTCCTTGCAGCGATTTCACTGGCCAAGTTAATCATGCAGTCATCTGTCAAGAAAAGTTCAAACTCAAGAAAAATAACAAATAGATCCACTGAACATTAATGGATATGATCACAACAAACAATAATGTTATCTATCAGGATGTGTGACCAGTTGTAAGGTTATGTTTAGGGTTAGGAGTCTCAACATTCTGAACGGTGACTGCCATGACCAATAAAATCTACAGAATCAGTTGCTGGGTGGGGTTATTTTACCATAAACTGCTTAACTTTTTAGATTAAGTTTTAAACACTTTGCCTTTAAGGGTGACTGAAGGAGAAAAAGTATATTAAGAGAAAGGGAGAGAAAAAAAAAGTCAAAAGGAGAGGTGTTTGCTGTGTTAAGGCCGGGGGGGTTGTGGTGGTATCAACCTGTCACCTACTGATTCAGTGCTGGATTAACATTTTAACGAAAAACACAAAGTTGTGCTCATGTGCTATAATTGTGTTCAGATTTTCTCTCTCTCCCTCACACACACACACACACACACACACGCCCACACACAAAAACAC
Source organism: Sinocyclocheilus anshuiensis (assembly GCF_001515605.1). Lineage (NCBI taxonomy): Eukaryota > Metazoa > Chordata > Actinopteri > Cypriniformes > Cyprinidae > Sinocyclocheilus > Sinocyclocheilus anshuiensis. Next base: position 26,842 of record NW_015554266.1, on the reverse strand, counting down.
AACTGTATCTATTCCAGACATAGGCATTTATGAAACAACTACAATAGGATTATTACTATCTTTCTTTTAAAGTTATTTAATAAGTTATTTGAGAATAAATAATGCCACGTCAGGTGGGGACATTAGATCTCCCATAATGCAAATGGAAATCAAAGCCTTTATTTCTGTAAAGCCTGACATATGAAATAATAGTCAGAAAAATCTTTTTTTTTTTAAATGGAACAATTTATTGGAACTTCAGACAAAATCTAAATTGTATCATATTTGATATATCAGGCTTTTATATCTAATATAGCATAACAGAGAAAATATGGATGTCAAATCTTGAGAAGTAAAAACACTTCAATTTTATTCAGGGGCCAAAACTGAGTAAAAAGATGCAATTTGGTGCAGATGCTCATAATGGTCAAAAAGTGGTAAAAAATATGGTCAAAAAGTGAGATGAAATTCTGATAGTTTGCAGTATGCATGTAAATATCAGCTGTCAATCTCACAATGATGTCTTAGTAAGATTATATTTAAATGCTTAGTATTATGATCAAAGCTCTGTATTTTTTATTGTGACAGCAAAACATAATGCAATGCAATACAATGATGACTGAGAAATGCCATTATTCCTCAAAAGCCTGATGGATCATATTTGATGCTCACATTTTAACATGATTTTTCTAAAAGAAAAAAAAAAAGTATAGATAATCAGGTTGCTTCAGTCCAGTAAGTATTAATCTTGAAATAATATATATATATTTTTTTTTTTGTCATTTATCAGACACTTTTATCCAAAGCAACTTACACACGAGGACAACAGAAGCAATCAATTGTAGTATTAAAACAACTAAAAACAGATCCAAAACTAAAAGCTAAAACGTTATAAATACTACCTATAAACATTTTAAAAATAAAGAGATTAAATAAAAATGACAAATGCATACAACTAAATTTCAAATCTTAACATTTAAATGAAAAACAAAAAATAAAGCTAAAAACAATTCAAAATATTAAAGAACAAAAGGTATAAGAGTATAATAATGATTCTAACATAACACTAAGCCAAACACCAAAAAAACAACTACGTGTGTGTATGTACATGCCAAACACACATGCTAAAAAACAACAACTTACTTACACATAGTAAGAAATGGTTATAAAAACTGAAACAGAAGCGAAACAAGTAATAGGATAATATTACATTTAAAGTATAAAAATCAGTAAAGATTTCACAGCAAAAAGAATCACGACCCGAATGAGGTTTTTACAATTATAATAAAAGACCTTTTACTTGCTACAAAAGTATAAACAAACTTAAACTTGAGTATCAAAATTGACGTATCAAATAAATACAGTAGGGTTTACAGGGTTAATGTTAATAAATCCTCATTTATTTGTTCTGTATTGTTTAATAGCTCCATAACTATTAGTGTTCCATATATGCGTGCATGTGTCCACTGTTTGGCCCAGTCTCAATGTGAGTATGTGTGTATGTGTTTTTATGCTCAACTGTAGGCTGTCTTGTGTCTCAATTACTCTGCTGGGTGTATTTTCTTCAATATTCCATAAGCTGAACCTAACTGCAGTCTACGAAGAAGTGTGACAGACAGCAGAACTTCACTGCCCTGAATGTATTTGCTGTTTCCTCACTCTAAGCTGTTTTAAAGGTCCGAGATCTCCTCTAGCACTCCCAGAATGACAAACACACACTCAGACTGCTGTCAGAATGACAAAAACACACTCACATTCCTCTTTTAGCGAGCCAGAGAGCCTCTCTGAGAGAAACGAGTGTAGTCATAATGTTGAGAATAAAATTAAAATTCTGCCAGGAACCAACCACATCAAAACCTTCCTCAGGACAAGTCAGTGTGACACCACAGAGGCCTGTGTGAATCTGTCAGAGAGCGCAGGTAAACAGGGTCCTGGAGTAATTGTATTCTGTCTGACTGCCCATTAGTCTGGGCTGCATGGGAGACTGGTGCATCGAGTCTGTTTACCGCACTCTTAAAGCATTTAATAAAGAGCAGATGTGACCTGAACCTGCGGGAGCAATCAACAGATTCTCACAGCACACTTTCAGCTCATTTAAACTGTTAAGCTAATGAAAAGAGAGAACTGAGCTCCTTCACATGGAAACACAACAACTTTCTACAGATTATCACTCAACTATTTCATTACTACTTCATTCCACATTGGGCCTCCTAAGCAAAGTTTTGTTGCAGGTGCTTCTGCTAAACTTCACCAATCACTGTAATTTTTCCCTGTAGTCCATTTATGTTTCTGCACCATGTGTATGTCGTTTCTCATGATCATTCTGCACCAACTATAACGTTTAAGAGTTCTATGTTAATAACCTTTGATATCATTGGCTAAGCTTTTTTTTTTTTTGGTTGGCTGCCAGGTCCAAAACAGTTTTTAAATACCCAAGCCTTCAATACCAGATTCTTTGCAAAGCCTGAATTACATTGTGACAGGATCGCAAAACAATCAACGCTGAAATGTAACAATCAAACTGTTAAAGGAACACTCCACTATTTTTGAAAATAGGCTCATTTTCCAACTCCCCTAGAGTTAAACAGTTGAGTTTTACCGTTTTCGAATCCATTCAGCCGATCTCCGGGTCTGGCGGTAGCACTGTTAGCTGTAGCTTAGCATAGATCATTGAATCTGATTAGACCGTTAGCATCTTGCTCAAAAATGACCAAAGAGTTTTGATATTTTTCCTATTTAAAACTTGACTCTTCTGTAGTTACATTGTGTACCCTAGATCGACATTTTTAAGCGAGATGCTAACGGTCTAATCAGATTCAATGATCTATGCTAAGCTACAGCTAAAAGTGCTACCACCAGAACCGGAGATCGGCTGAATGGATTCGAAAATGATAACTCAACTGTTTAACTCTAGGGGAGTTGGAAAATGAGCCTATTTTCATAAATAGTGGAGTGTTCTGACATTAACTGACAGTCACCACTGATAAGCTACTACTAAATATTGTAGAAACCTAATTTGCTGTAAAGTTGCTTTGCAACGATTTGTATCGTGAAAAGCGCTATACAAATAAACTTGAATTGAAAACTTGAATTGAATTGAGTGTTCCTTTAAGATCTGATTGACAGGATCAGGGACATTGATAAAAATAAACTTCAGGCACTTTTTGTGATTCTTTAGAAGGATCTGCTACACACAACCAGAAACGCCACCAGGTTTAGAAGAGAATCAGCAGAGAAACATGGAAGCCCATTTCCAACACACACACACAAAAAAAGTAATTGCGACTTTTTATCTCACAATTCGGACTTTTTTCTCACAATTGTGCGATATAAACTCGCAATTGCTAGTTATAAAGTCAGAATTGTGAGTATAATATAATCTCACAATTTAGACTTTTTTTCTCACAATTCTGACTTTTTCTCGCAGTTGCGATTTTATATGTAACAATTCTGCCTTTTTTCTAAGAATTACGAGTTTAAATCTCGCAATTCTGACTTTTTTTCTCACAATTGCAAGTTTATATCTGAGAAAAAAGTCAGAATTGTAAGAAGAAAAGTTTTTAATTGTGAGATATTACCTTTTTTTTTTTACCAATTACCTTTTTTATTTTTTATTCAGGGGCAGAAACAGCCTTCCATAATGAAGTTTAGTATTATGTTGCATACTAAAGTTCAAGTCTGGTAAAGTTTAAACTGAATTTGTATGACAAGAAGATGTGTGATCAATAGAGGATCTAAACATCAAAGACTGAGCTCCTGCATGGCTGAGTTAAAGCTAAAGCTACAGGTTTACAGTGTTGCAGGAAAAGTGAAGTAGATGTAGATTTTATTTGTTATTTGTTTCTATTATTGTTCTGCTGTGGATATAGCCAGTATGGACATAACAGTATATGGCCAACTAATGGATTTGACCTTTTATCTATCCCTCATGAAAAATTAAGTTCACTTCAGCATTCTTTTATAAAGAGTACTTATTACAGAAATATACTAAAAATATACTTGAGAAAAAAAAAGTGTGAACTGAATGTAATGACACTTAATTGCATGTTAATAGCAACTGAATGAAAATGTACTACAATTTAAATTCATATTAAATTCAATTATCTGAACTATAGATTATTATATTCGTTTTTTAAATATAGTCTTAAGATCTGAAGCAAGCACACTGCGAGTGCACATTCATTACAATTAAGCGCACTTCTTTTTCACAAGGCATATTGGCAGAACAACCCTCCTTATTAATACTCATGGTTCTATAATTAAATGTTCAAGCACATATGGGTGTAGTATGTATTAGTCCACATAATTGTGGCCATGTAATGTATGTTAATGAGTTCATGGTTGTGACATGAAAACATTTTTGCAGTCTAAATGAACTGGAGAGGGAGTTTTTGATCAGTTTTCCTGATATGACCTTATTAAACTGACCTATAATTAATGCAGAGGACCTGTGTTTGCTGAGATGTCAACAAACAGCACTGGGCTTCTGTGTTTGGCCCGTCTCAGCCCTGTGCCTGAGCTGAGGAATAAAGATTCAGGATTACAGGTAAGCACATACTGAACCGTCAGTCACCACCTCAGGGCTCCTGTGGCCTATTTTCAACAAAGAACCATAAATCTCCGACTCACACAAACACACACAACAGACAACTTGCTAGCAATAAACATCTGACTATGAGCAATAATTTAGCATGTGTCACAAGTTTGCTCTTTCTTGCTTTGAGTTTCATACTTCACTTGGAAAAACGTCACATTACGGAAGTAAAATGAGTTGTGAATGTTGTTTCATGTTGACTTGTTCATGTTCCAACTGACTGGAACGTTCTGAATAAGCTAAAGTGATTTAAACACACATGCAGATCTCTGAACAGCTCTATGTGCTTTACTCCACAGTCAGCAGGCCCACATAACATTATTTCAAAAAGACTACACAGCCAATGAACTCCTGCTGCTGTGCATTTAAAAGGGTTAGTCAATCTGGTCAGCGGGCTGAACTTACACCGGAAAAAGCATTGAATGATTAATAAAAAGTGAAAGATTAATTGATGCAATTAAGTGTCCGAAATCCGAAAACATTACATTCAGTTTGCACTTAAATATATTCTTTTTGAAGTATATTATTTCTGTATCACGTATCTTTTAAGTGTACTGCATTTACTCTAATCATACTGTGTTGTTTAGACATGTTAATAACATGGTAATTTATTGAAGTACTCTCAAGTAAATACCATGGCATACTGCATGAATACAGTAATCATACTGTGTATTTTATGGCATGGAACTATGGTAATAGCATGGTATTCTTTGAAGTAGCGTGGCGTATGAGTGGTACTGTCATTTTCTAAGGGTTATTTCTGCTTAAAATGCTAGAGCGGTGAAGCATTTCTCAGTGGGACTAAACACCAGCTGTATGGAGAGAGAGAGACACACACATTCTGTAAGGCAGATCTGCGTCACTCTGGTCTGCGTCACTGTCTGAGAGAATATGATATTGTACTGAATTCACAGTAATTCCTCAGCGCTGCCTTCTGCTAATCCCACTGACAATTCATAGGACTATTCACAGTACTGTGGCATTTCACAAGAAAGACCAGAGAGTTGTGTGCCCGTCTGGAAGCCCAGCAGCACATCTGGAATCTCCAGCTATCAGAAACACACAGCAGAGCTTTGAAACAGAGATCAGATCTGTGCTCACGACACTGAACAGTGTGGACTGCCGTCTCATTTATTCACTTTCTTTTATGTGAAAATAAATAGTGATGATTTCCCTTGCAAAACTTGCTTGTGGTGGTTGCCAGGGTGTTGATATGTGGTTGCTAAGGTGTTCTGAGTGGTTTAAGCGAGGTTATATGTAGTTGCTAGGGTTTTCTGAGTGGTTGCTTGGGCACTGTTCAAGTCTCCAGATATGACTTAGATCCCCAATTCAATGTAAGGCAGTGGGATTTTTGTTGTTGTTGTTTTTTCACACGTTTCAATGTCCATCAGGTGACAATTGTTTAAACACATAAGGTGTGGTCACATTTACTACTGCTTGATGAAATTTCACATTTTAAATTCAGTAATTTCAAAAGGAATCTGCAATTGGAAGTTTTTCATATTTTTGAGTAAATTTGGAGAAATTCAGCATTACATCACTTGTTAACCAATGGATTCTCTGCAGTGAATGGGTGCCGTCAGAATGAGAGTGTTACGAATCCGGTCCATGAACTTCCGTCAGCTCGCCACCAGAGGTCACCCTTCCACTACTATGGACTCTTGCACCACACCACTGTTGCACTTCACCCGGACTACAGTTCCCATCATCCATTGCACTGATTACACACACAGTTGATTGCACACAGCACTGATTGCACACAGCTGTCATCAATCACACCTTCCCTATATAACAGTCACTCTTATCCCCGTCAAGCTGCCAAGTATTGTTTAGCGAATATCATTGTTTAGCTGATAGCTACCTTACGGAGCCTGCTTAGTTTTCCTAGCCTTAGCGGAGTCTTGCTTTGTCTGTTTTCCTATGTTCTGATCTTTGCCTGTGTGGTCTTCTGCTCCGCCGTGGGGATCTTCGGTCCCGTCTGCTCTGCTGTGGTGGTCCTCGGCTCCACCCTGGCTCCCTGCTCTGCCTCAGTCACTGGTCTCTCCACTTCCACGTGGACCTGTCCCTCCGTCCCTCCCCCTGTTCCGCCTCCTTTCCTATGTTCTGATCTTTGCCTGTGTACCTGGATTTATCCCTCTAGTCTCGCCCTGTTGGATTCCGTTTGCCGTCGACTGACCCTCGCTTGTTTACCGGATTGCCCTTGCCTTGTCTTCTCCATACCAGTTTGCCATTGTCTGACCCATGCCTGTTTCTGACCACGCCTTTGAATAAAGTTTGCAAATGGATCCGTACCTCTCACGTCTTGTCTGCCCCGTAACAGAGAGTCCTTCTCACATCAAAATACACAAACATATTTGTGTGTTTTGGACTGTTTTCGCTTGTAGATGATGTTTTATCTTTGCATATTTCTCTCATGATTAAGACGAGACAACCTTTTAACTGAAGAAAGCAATATAGTGGACAGAGGACTTGTATTTTAGCTGAATACAACAGTTTTAAGTGAGTGTCTTAATGGATTTGTTTCTTACAAACACGCAGCTTCACAAGACATGAACTGATCGACTGGAGTGGTGTGGACTATTGTGATGTTTTTATCAGCTGTTTGGACTCTCATTCTGACAGCACCCATTCACTGCAGAGGATCCATTGGTGAGCAAGTGATCTAATGCTACATTTCTACAAATCTGTTCCCATTAAGAAACAAACTCATCTACATCTTGGATGGCCTGAGGATAAATCTAGCGTAGCGTTAGTTCTGCTCTTCCCCAGTTGTCTTACCTCCGATTCATTCAAGTTCGTTAACTTGAACACGTGAATTCACCGTATTGATTATAAGTTGCCTGATTTGAAAGTGACTGAGTTAGCATTATTTCACGCATCGCTACATTATTGTCATGGACTCCAGAAGTTATGTGACTGACTCAAGAACGAGTTCAGATTGGAACTTCATCCCCAAAAAGGATATCAAGAGATCAAGCATCCACTTCACAGCTGCTATGCTTCACTCTCTGGAACGTCTTCACAAGCTAAGTTCCATTTAATGCTCTCAGGTTATCTGCAACATGCGTGTTGCTAAGGCTATCCGTGTTGCTTGGGCTCATTAAGTTGTTTTCAGTTAAATGCTTGTGCTAGTTCATGCGAATGTGCGGTACTTATATGTTGCCACTGGCAACACGCTTGTCGCTGCAATATGCTGCGCTTAACGGGGGGTCTAATGTAATTTCATGCATTCTGATTTATTTACACTGTTAAGAGTTGGACTCTAATGCGCGCACTCAGCGACCCAAGCGAGAGCAAGAGCGCGCCGCTTAACGCGTTTCTTTCATGGTTACGGAAGTCTTCGGCAGCGCCGCAGTTACTTGCTCGAGAAGACGGTTGTTCGAGAGGAACTACACTAGCCTGCCTCCGGCTGGAGAGAGTAGCCGCTTGCAGTCGGTACGGAATTAAAGCAGAGACGTCAAGTCAGACACTTTCTGCTCCTGGTAATGATGCTCTCGCAGTGTTTGCATACTCTATCACAGATAAAGTGAATTAAATGCAACATTTGTCAAATACACAGATGTTTCAGAAATGTTTTCGTAAAGCAACAGAAACACTTTTTATACTGCTTAATACAGCTCCATCTGTTAATGAATAAGTTAAACATTATCATATGCTATTTAAATACCAATTAAGTGGGGGTGTATATGCTTTCATCAGTGCTTTTTGAAACAGTGCGACTACATAAAAATGCTTTTACTGTTATAAAAACACAGATTTGTGAGTATCATTGGAATTG
>NW_015554266.1:17051-18481 GCF_001515605.1 Sinocyclocheilus anshuiensis | reverse complement strand
ACAGGCGGCAGCCGATCTTTGCATCGCCGCATGAAGTCAAACAAGTCTAATATCTCTAAAGAGTGTGTTTTTGGATGTGAGGAAAAGATAACCTTATTCAGTTGTTTGTTTGTTCCCGTCATTTTGTTGACGAATGTTTTATAACAAGGTACATTCTGACACTAGATTTGCACATCGTTTGGTACTGGAAGATGGAGAAGCATCCGTGATAAAAGATCCCGGTCATATAGGAACTGCTGTAAAACTGCATCAAATGTCTGTGATTGTTAGCAAGTGTAAAGCCCAATTTATACTTCTGCGTCAAACCTACGCCGTAGCCTACGCATAGACACACACCCTACGCCGTAGCCTGACGTGCAGCTCTCCAAAAATCTAACATCACGTCAATTCTACGCGGACTGCAAGCGCCGTGATTGGTCTGCTAGAACCCCTCCCTCCGTATATACTTGAGTTTTTATATGCACTTTAATATATTTTAATGTTACACCTTCTTATATAAAATAAAACAAAGCAAAGAACAAGTGTCTTATCATTTATTATACTACATAGCATATACATCAGTAGTTGTCTGTGACAAACAATGATGATCTGCCGTGGTACAAGTCCTTGTGCAGATTGAAAGAATGCCATCTTCTCCTGTTCCGTTGTTGTCTCCTTTTTGTAGTTTTAAATAATAATTTAATGATTCGATATTTATTTGCCACCGTCACGGCTATAATGCTTCTCCGACGAGCCGCTTTTTCTTCGCCTTTTGCCGTGGTACTGCGGGTTACACCAGTAACATGCCCGTGGACACTGCAGACTAGCGGTTTGCATGTGTACTGCACGTCGACGCGGACAGCGATGCAGAAGTATAAATGAAAACTGACGCATAGCCTACGGCGTAAAGGCTGCGGCGTAGGTCCGACGCAGAAGTATAAATCAGCCTTAAATGCTCGCGACTCTTCAGCTCCGCCCACGGCTCGCTTCCAGGAGCTTGGCTGTTTTCGGAGAGAATTGCAAGCTGTTTCTTTCCTTTATAAATCTGATAAAACTGAAGACTCTTCAGAGATGTGAATGATGGGGAGATGTGTGTGTCAAGTTCTTTAACGTTCCGCTGGAAACAAAGATGCCGTGACGCCAAACCCTTACGAAAGAAGAAAGCCATCGTGTTTACAACAGGATCAGGATCAACTAAACGCTGGATTCTCAAAGTATGTAAAATATTTTATTTTTAGTTTGCGGCACAGAATCTTTCAAATACGTCCAAAAGTTTTACACACTAGTTTGTTATTGAGGCAACATTTCCACGCCCCGAAACGTGCCGCTGAATGAAACGAACTGTGATTGGTTGTTTGACATGTCGGTCAAACGGCCTCATGGGCGGGCTTGGCCAAAGAAAGCTGCCATGAATTCCAGACCTTCAGCCGTCAGTCTGAAGGTCTGGCTAC
>NW_015554266.1:0-16481 GCF_001515605.1 Sinocyclocheilus anshuiensis | reverse complement strand
GACATGCTTCTGAGGCAGCTTAATGGTTCAATGATATACAAGAAATTGAACGGGCTTGGTGATAACTAAGCAAATATTCAATTAATTATTTGTTAAACCATCACCGGATAGAACACAGGATTGTTGGGTATCAAGGCAGCAAAGGATACATCTGTTCTGCTTTTAAATATCGACCAGATGAGGTATCTCAGGAGGCAGGAATTGAAGCTAATTTTGGATTCGACATGTTTCGATGCCTTCCAACCTTGAAATGTGTCCTTCGAAGGCAGCATTTTCAAGTTTTGGATGCAGCCGTCAGTTCAGCGTTGATTCTGTTCCTATAAGGTATTGGCAACATATTCATTGGTCAACTGTTAAAGGCAACAGAATTGTTGCTACAGGTTATGCGGGTTTTGGCAACATATTTCATTGGTCATTGATTAAGGGCAACATGCTTGTTGCTTAAGGCTTTGAGATTTTGCTATCAGTTTGTGTTGGAGGATATCAGTATATGGTTTTGTTTTGGGGGGTTATCACTGCTCTCCCTGCTCTCATCCATGCTAGGCTGCATGGATGCGCAGGGAGTTCTTGCCCAGAACAGAACCATACCGCCAATCCAAACTGTATGCTAATTGTCAATCATCTTTGACGATAGTGGTCCTGACAGAAGTAAATTTTTATGGGTGAACTATTCCTTTAAGGGGAAAAACTTCCCCATGAATTAAGTAGTTTGATCCCGCAATGCCAAAAGCTAAATTTACAGGATTGCATTCCTAGGACCACATTTCTAGTACCCTAGGTTTTTTTTTTTATCTATTAGCCGTTTATACTATTTTATAGCACTTACTATTCAATTTTGTGTTTGCATTATTATTTTTCAAGAATTTTTACAAATTCATATATTATAACTCATATATTATCTTATATATACTGTATGAGGCCTTAAATTCTGGTTTTAAATTCGGTTTTCTTGGAAAGAGATGCCTTATTTTTCAATGTGGCAGTCAGTCAGTTTCTGTATATGTGCGAGACTTCCATTTTACAGTATTAGCTGCAGTGCGTAGTGGCGGTAGAAGGTAAAACTGTTTGCGCATCAAACCCCAGTGTTTGTGAGTGAGAATAAATGAAAATAATATGATAACAAATCCCAGTTTGGAACATCAAGCAGCATAACAGACAGCTAAGACAACTGGAATTGGCTGACATCGGAAGCCTTGCACACTGAAGTTTAAAATGGCCATGCTTACATAAAAAATAAAGTGGAAAGATAAAAATGAAAATTAAAAATTAAAAACTGAATCCCTTCCATGGGTCTAGTCTTTGTATTTGTTTCTCCACAAAATGAAAAGAACAAAACCTCACTTCTTCATAACATATACAATACGTCTACCATATTGTAAGCCTGTTTGGAAAACACTAATGTTTGGTTCTGCCAATACAGAATCTAAAAGTGGCACCTTTGTCTCTGTGGGCTGGAAACAATAGCTGAGTTTTCTCTGTTCTGCCTCTCAGTCTCACACACAGGGAAGAGTTTCATCATTAATTCAGCAGTTAGTAGCATGCATGACATGATGCTAATGTACAGTGAAAAGCACATGGAATCTCATGGCACTGACCTCGATCTGGGGTTCATACAGACTCACAGCAACACACATGCAGTCATACAAACACATGTTAAAGTGATAGTTCACCCAGAAATAAGAATTCAGACATCATTTGCTCACCTTCTTGTCATTCTAAACACACATGATTTTCTTTTTCCATGGAAAACAAAAGGAGATGCATGCAAAATGTTTTCAAGCTCTAAAGTATCATAACAGTAGTCCATACAACTATGACAAGCATTTATGGTAAACTAAAATATACTTGTCATGACATTTCTATAGGAACTTTACATTTTAAATATATTTAAATACATTTTAATTACACATCTGTAATGATGAAGTTGCAATGTAGTACATTTAAAATATTAACTTTAAATCTAATATTAAACAACACATTAGTTAAAATTATGATCAAGCACCACAAATATATAATATAAATACAATTTTAAGTTTTGAAGTTCACATTTAATACAATCAAGTGCACTTCTTTTTAACAAGGGTCCACTAAGCTGTTAACTACTGACGTATTAACCAACTAGATAATTAAGTGAGTTAAAATCAAGAACCAAAACAGCCCAATGTATGAATGAATCATTCAGAATCAACTAATCCACTGAAAAGAATCACAAACCGGTCATCACTTTCTCTCACACAAAGCTCGTATATGGCTTTAGAAGACTTGGAATATAGCAAACAAATTGTATGCAAAGTGTTTAAACCACTCTTTTGCTACTTCAGTGATGCTTTTTGAAGCTTTATTCCCTCTTGGCCACATGGAAAAGAGAATGTAAACATCATTTTTTGTATTTCACAGAAGAAAGAAAGACTTACAAGTTTGAAACTATATCAGGGTGAGTAAATAATGACAGAAAATTCATTTTTGAATGAACTATCCCTTTAAATATCTAGATGGATCAAGTGTTACAGTCTGTAAGTGTGTAGCTGGTGACTCTGAGATAAAGGTTAAATAATGTTTTCTACAAAATAATAGAATGCCTCATTTAGACGTTACCAAATCCACACAAACACACACACACACACACACACACACACACACACACACACACACACACACACACACACACACACACTTAGTGTGTCTCCTATCAGCATCTCTGACGCCTCTGGACACATTCATTATATCTGGTGTCAGTGCTGTGCTCACTGCTTACGTTGAGAAATACGAGACATCCTGTTCAGCTTTAAACCCCACAGCATCTGTTTCATTCACACAGATGAAAGATAAGTGTATTCACCACACAATGACGGGGTGTGGAGCCATCGTCACTGGACCAATCAAATCAGAAGAACACAATGAATATATTCATTAAAAAAAAAAAAAGAATAAATCAAAAATAAGAAGGAACAACTAGGCTCATATTCACATTCATACTTAATTATGCATCTTGAGGTCTGCATATGTAGGCTACCTTCAATAGCTCAACAAAACAATTAAAATGTATTATAGTTTAAATTGATATTAAATGCAATTAGTGCTTTTTTCACCCACTAATTTCATAGTTAATTCAATATGAAATATGGTTAAAGTGTACTGCTGAATGCAGTGGCAAGCATTTATGGTTAAAATATACTTTAATGTCAATTCTACTGAAACTTGTATGTCATGTATTTAAATATATTTGTAACGACACATTTGATAAATGATAAAGTTGCCATTTAGTACATTTAATTAGATTAACTTTAAATGTAACACTGAATAATACTACAGTTAAAATTATAATCTAGTCTTTACATGTGCTTTAGTATGTTAGTCAGTGATTACTAATAATATTAGAAGTAAAATCTTTAGTTTGACAATATTACAAAGTGCACTTTTGTTAAAAGTATACTTAAGTGTGTTAATAAACAGTCATGAAAGTTTCTCTCTAAGTACACTTAAGTGGCCTTTTATTTCATTAATATAATAGTATCTGCAAGTACAGTTTTTTTTAAATACTTTTAAGATTTAACATACACTACATGTGCACAATCAATACAGTTAAGTGCACATCTTTTTCACAAGGCTCCACTGAGCTATTAACCACTGTAACTTGATCACAAGAATCACAAATGCCACTACAGACATTGATGCGCCAACTGCTAAAGAGTGGGAATGTTTGCTAAAAACACAGTGACTGTCGGTGTGAACGGGGCTAAATAGTAATGATTGCATTAGCAAGCAGCACTAATAATGCTTACACAACTACTGTGTTCCATGATACGTTAAAAAGATTACATATTCATGTGTTATGATACTGTACATGGAACTCCAAAAGTATTTCAAAGAATACCATGGTACTACCATGATACAACTCCAAAGAAACTCTTTTGTAAAGACAGTAAAAATAAAAAGTTCCAATGACTCTGTCCTTTAAGTCGGTACATTCACACGTTTCACACGTGTCGCACATCCCTGTGAAAGATGGCGTATTACCTGTGTCACTTGAGCTCCTGTAAACAGAGCAGCGCGGCTCAGGGACTTCAGCAGCGGCCGCTGATTAATGACTCTGCCATATGAGAACTGCTTCTGTGTTTATAAAGACTTCATTGCTACTGAAGGTCAACATTAATGAGACACTTTATTTCTTTTTCATAGTAGCATAGCACGGTTGACCACACTACCTTAACCCAGAACAAATGATGACAAGGACAACTAATGCTAACACTAACTATTCAGCTTTACACAGACAGCCATGAACACTCTACCCACTCACAGTGATCCAATGACAGGACCATTACATAAGCAGACAGTTTTTGACGTCAGTGCAAAGCTACAATTTTAAGTACTATATATCACTGCAATCTTCTCAACTGAATTCACTAAACTAAATTTCACTCTCTACACCTTATTAGATTTCTCTGCTCAGAGATACAATCATGTGTTAATGGAGCAATAACAAATAAGAGTGCCCAAGATGAAGCACAAATCTTGTAAAATATTTTTTTATATGAATAAGTATGGGGAGTCATACTGACTTTGCATTGTCATAAAAAGATGAAATTATCTGGTATTTTAAGAGACTTATTGACCTTGACACAGTCTGCAGGGGTCCTCTCTATGATATAATTTCCTGTTTTATGCTTTTCTGCATGTTGGTTGCATTGCATAACATGACTGTGTTGGAGGACAAATGTTTTTTCAAATGTTAGTAAGCAGCAAAGTAGTGGTTTCTTTTCTAATAAATCACAAAAAAAAGTGCAAAACTAACAAATAAGGTTATCTTTTCAATAATGTTTTGCTTTTAAAGAGGCTTTTTTGTTTATTATTTTTGACTTTATGCCCCCAAAAAATATCAAAAATCATTCAGAAATTAAAAACGTTCATAATAGAAGAGATGTATTTAAGTCATTTTTAATGAATCAAAGTATGTGGACAACAATGAGCATCATGTTATGCCAATATATCAGTATTAAATTAATTTAATAAAATCTAATAAAATATTTATTAAGGGACAATATTTGCTCCCTGGAGTTGATTTTCATGAGCCTTTTGTACCTTTACCTGGGCATTTTTTTCTAACCATATAAAAGCTCACAGCTTGTCCTTCATTGATGTCAAACACTGTAATCAATACATTGAAAAAAAAATCCCAATCATTTTCAGCATCAAATGTAATTATATCCGTAAACAATGCAAGTCATAAGACTGCTATGATACATTTCTGGACATTCTATTTGTCTTATTATTTGGATGATCCAACTGCATGGCATCCCAACCACATATAATATTCTTTCTTCTGTGAAACACAAAATGAGATGTTAGGTAGAATGATATTATATTATTATACTGCCAAACTCTCAAAAAACAAATCCAAAAAAATGTCTGTAAAAGCATCATAAAAGTAGTCTATGTGAGCACACAAGTCATACAGACTATTTTTATGACATTTTTATGGTGCGTTTTGTAATTTTTGGAGTTACAGTACCTCCTTGTTTTCTTGTAACAGTAACTCATTCTGCCAAACATCTCACAATAAAACCAAATTCTGATATGATATATTTATAAATAAAGAAAAGAAAACGGTGCTTCTGTGAGTGTGTGTGTGTGTGTGCAGGGGTTTGCACAATGTTAAGGCCCGCTCACACCAAGAACATTACTATAATAGTATCTATATAAGCGTCCACACCAATGGACAATATCGTTCTGTTTATTATACGCTCAAGCTACAGTTTCACTATATGAACAAAAGTATTGGGACACCTGACCATTACACCAACAGGGACTTTAATGACATCACATTTTAAATAGACATTAATATGGAGTTGGTCCCCTCTATGTAGCAATAACAGGTTCCACTCTTCTGTGAAGGGTTTCCACTAGATTTCGGAGTGTTTCTGTGGGAATGTCTGCCCAATCATCCAGTAGTGCATTTATGAGGTAAGGCACTGATGCCGGACCACATAAACAACATAAAGGGCCGAAGCCCAACCCCTGAAAAACAGCCCCATGCTATTATCTCTCCTCCACCAAGTTGGCACAATGCAGTCACACAGGGAATGTTCTCCTCGCATCTGTCAAACCCAGACTCGCTCATCAGACTGACAAACAGAGAAGTGTGATTCGTCACTCCACAGAACAGGTTTCCACTGCTCCAGAGTCCAGTGGCGGCTGCTTTACTCCACTCCATCTGACGCTTGCCATTGTATTTGGTGATGTGAGGCTTGCATGCAGCTGCTCGGCCATGAAGCTCCTGCCACACAGTGTTTGTGCTCATATTAATGCCAGTGGAAGTCTGGAGCTCTTCAGTTATGGGATCAGCAGAGCGTTGGTGACTTTAACACATCATGTGCCTCAGCACTCAGTGACCCGCTCTGACTTTACATGATCTTCCGCTTCAGTTGCTGCTGTTCCCAAGTGCTTCCGATTTCCAGTAAAACCACTTACAGTTGACCGTGGAATATCAAGCAGGGATGAAATTTCACAGACTGACTTATTGGCATCCTATGACAGAACCATGCTTGAATTCACTAAACTCTTCAGAGCGACCCATTTGTTTTTCCCCACAAATGTGACCTGTGCCAAAATGAGCAAATTTTCAAAAATGAGTTGTTTTTATCTTCACATTCTCCATTAAAAGACCTTCAGAATGCAGTATGATTTGTTGGAATCGGACGAAAAATGACTGAGCTACACCCGTTTGAAGTCGATAGAGTCAGCAAAGTCAATTTTGAGAAAAATCGAGTTAAAGTTTTCTGAAGGTTCCAAAGCAAAATCACAGAGCAACGTTGCATCTTTTCCTCTAGTTCTTTTCTTAATAATAATTACTATATTAATAATCACAATACAGCTATTTTTATTTTATGTTTGTTATTATAATTAAGAACAGATGCAAAAAAACAGTAGAACAAATATAAGAAACAAATAATGCATTACCTTTTTCATTTTACATATAAACAAAAGCATTCAAGTAAAAAACCAAATAATCAAACGGTGTACAATATGGGACCTTTAAGACATAACAGATTATGTTTGCGTGAATACTTAAATACTGTAATTCTGTGTATATATGTATCGGGATCGCGTGCAGTCGGTGCACTTCAGATGACAGTCAGTGCAAGAAACGAGCGGAGAAAAGGTACTCCTCTCAGAAAACGTACAAATAAAGGTAATTAAACATCTACAATTATTATTTGGAGCACTGGGATCACTAGTCGAGGGCTTAATGAACTCATTTTTGTGAAAACCTCAAAATCGACATTTTGCACTTTTTTTTTGCCTGTAGCTCAAAATTAGCCCGTGCGCATTCCGACTCATTTTGCCAGCTCGTGTCACAAATATTTGTAAATGCATACTGCACGGCTACGTGCTTGATTTTATACACCTGTGGCAATGGGTTTGATTGAAACATCTGAATTCAATAATTAAGAGGTGTGTCCCAATACCTTTGTCCATACACTACAGTGTTTTTCGTCTCTATAAGTGAAGTCAAATGTTTATAGAAGCATAGTAGAAGCACATAGACCAGAAGGCAAGAATAGTAAACATATGTATTATAATAAGGTTCAGTGAGTAAACCGTTGTTACAGAGTGTGTGCATGCGGTACCTTTTTGTCGTCTTCAGTGAAAAGTGCTCCATTGGGACTCTTGTTGATGGCCTGTGCGACCCCGATGACCTCTCCATCACTGTTGTGGATGGGCATGCACAGCAGAGACTTGGTTTTATATCCGGTGAGTTTATCAATCTCATCACTGAAACGATGGTCCTATAAAAGAGGACAAGAGACAGTCACTCTCAGCTGAATGGGAGCACTTATAATAACTGTTAGGAGAAGCCAAACTAATTTGAGGTGAAGTGTGTCATTGCTCTGCTGCTAGCGGCACTAAATAGAACTGCAAAAATATACAGAAAGTGACAGAAACATTACATCAGAACACTACTTACCCTACCTGGAGTAGAATATTTCTGGTCTGCACTGCTTTATAACACACTACCGAAAGATTTTTGCGATTTTCTTATTCTCACCAAGGCTGTATTTTGTAGTTTTGCAGAATTGTTTGATGAATAGAAAGTTAAAAGAACAGCTGTTATTTGAAACAGAAATCTTTTGTAACTTTTTAAATGTAATGTATTTATCACTTTATCAATTTAACACATACTTGCTGAACAAAAGTATTAGTCTTTCTTTCTCTTTCTTTAAATTACCCAGACTTTTAAATGGTAGTGTATTACAATTTTCACATAAACATGAAGCAGCACAACTGTTTTCAACATTGATAATAATCAGAAATGTTTCTTGAGCAGCATATCAGCATATTAGAATGATTTCTGGAGGATCATGTGACACTGAAGACTGGAGTAATGATGCTGAAAATTCAGCTTTGATCACAGGAATAAATTACATTTTAAAATGCATTCAAAAGAAAACAGTTATTTTAAACAGTTATTTATTTCACAATTTTACAGTTTATTATTTATCAAATAAATGCAGCTTAATTATTAATTATTCCAAACTTTTGACTGGCAGTGTATCTTAACAGTATTTTAACATTAACAAACATTAACATTAAATAAATCTTAACAGATTAGTTTGTTCAAATATATACCATGAAACTTTAATTCCGTTTTTACTTATTCATATTTTGAAGTACATAATCTATGTAGCTATTCATATATAATGCAGTTAATGACTTATTAATAAAAGCTATTACAAAGTGTTAGTGTTTTTAATTAATATTAACTAATAATGTTCATGCTAAGCCACATTTGCATTGTTCATGCCCATGTTTCCATCTCGTGTTTGAATGGTCTCTGAAATGCTGAGTTTACTGATATAAATAATGCAGTTTTAATGATCTGCTCTGCTTGCTAAATGAAAAGGCAAACCGACTGACAGACTAATTAGAGAACTGCGAGCTGGCATCAACATCATCATCACAGCATCAGGACTATAACTGTAGAACGGAGAGGATGAAGTTTGTCTGAGCTGATCGATTCAGTAATCAATACTCAGATACTCTCACACAACTCATTATTTCACTATGGCCTTTTATGGATCTCAGGGAATAATCAAACCAAAAACGTCACTCAGGGTCACAATAAAATACTCTCCTGTCTGTGTGACAAGTCATTATCCTTATGGGAGAATGTCATGCGAGTGACCTCGCCATAGATGCAATAGTCAAAAAAATGCTAATGCTTCCTAACCCTAATTGAATTTCAGCTGGCATCAAATGAGAATCGTTTAAGAAACAAATACAGTCCTACTAAGGAAGAAAATAAAAGCTAAAATGGTTTGCTGGTCTTAACTGGTTTGACCAGTCTCCCATCCTAGCCCAAAACTCCAAAAACCATCAAACCTGTGATTTGCTGTTTATTAGGATTTAGATTACGAACAGTGATATAAGATTTTTTAGAATATCCAGTGGGATCTTGATTGATTTTCAGAGGATTCTAATTTTTTCTCCCATTAGGATTGATTCCAAATAATAATAGACATTCCATTAGCAAATCTGTGCACATCTTTAAACTAGAAACAATTATTTTATTCCTGCTTTACCTGTTATGCATCAAGAATATTTGCTGTTTCCACATCAAAAGTGATCTCACTAAACATCCTTCCTATTCTATCTGATAAGTAATTATTGATATGGGAAAATGTAATGTGACTGGCCTCGCAACAGATGCCCCAAAGTTTAATAATCCCAGTGGAATTTCTGTGATAAATTGGAAAAATTTTAACAGATCAAAGTAAGAGTTACTTGACTATTACTTTGGTGTTATAGAAATTCATCTGGGGTTAGGAGGTTTTAGGTACTTTTACTACTGTCTCTCAGTTTACAACATTAATTTTTCTTCATCCAACAGGATCTTTTCACTATCAATAGCTGTCAAAACTTTCCTGTCTATGTGACAAGTAATGATCTCTATGGGAAAATGGAATGTGAGGGATCTCACCATGGATCCTATTGTATAGTAAAATCATTTTCCTAATCCCAAAGGAATTTCTATCATTATTTGAAACCAATCCTTAAACAAAACATGAAAAATAGGAATTTCACTTAAGATTTTTTGACTGTCGACTTAACTCCCTTTACATCTGTTCCAACTTATCACAGAACTTCCATCAGCAATGTATTTGTTTCGTATTTTATACCTGCTACACTTGATAGGCCTTGGGAATGTTGAGTTTCACCATCAATAAAAGTACAATACATTCCTGTCTATCTGATAATTTATTATCCATATGGGAAAATGTAATGAGTCCAAAAAAAATACCTTAGGGTTACCCTCATCCTAAAGGAATTTAGATCATTATTTGGAACCAATCCTTAAAGGAACACTCCACTATTTTTGAAAATAGGCTCATTTTCCAACTCCCCTAGAGTTAAACAGTTGAGTTTTACCGTTTTCGAATCCATTCAGCCGATCTCCGGGTCTGGTGGTAGCACTGTTAGCTGTAGCTTAGCATAGATCATTGAATCTGATTAGACCGTTAGCATCTCGCTCAAAAATGACCAAAGAGTTTCTATATTTTTCCTATTTAAAACTTGACTCTTCTGTAGTTACATCGTGTACTACAAACCGACGGAAAATGAAAAGTTGCGATTTTCTAGGCCGATATGGCTAGGAACTATACTCTCATTCCGGCGTAATAATCAAGGAACTTTGCTGCCGTACCATGAATGCAGCAGGCGCAATGATATTACGCAGCGCTTGAAAATAGTCCCCAGGACGCTCCCTGTGCAAGCAGGTGGTCACGTTGGTTATGTTGACGGAAGTTTGCACCCATGGTACGGCAGCACAGTTCCTTGATTATTACGCCGGAATGAGAATGTTTTTTTGATAGAAGTAATACTGACAGAGAAAGTTAGACCTTCGTGACAGAAAAATGCATCAACAAAAATTCTACAGAGTTTGGATGGAACCCGGTGGCTGTTTGTGGTATAACGGCCAAAATAAAATCTCACAGGAACCACAATTTTTTTATATTAACTTCAGATTTGGAACATAAATTATTTAGACATAAGGCTTTAATTTTATATCAATTTTGGATTCAAAAATATTTAGTAAAATATTTACTTTATATAAAATAAAAAAATTGGTACAGTGCATTTTCTTTACAATACATTTAAACTTCTATAACTTTTTGATACTTTAATATTTTGAAATGATTCCTCCACTGCAGTAATCTGCAGATTGTCTTCTTAAAAAGGAGTTCAACCTTAGTTCTGTATTCCAAAGTTTTCATGAATTATAATAATTTAAGTTTGGATAGTGCACTTTCACGTTTATGTTCAAAAATGGGGGGTGGCTCTTAATATGGAAAAAAGATGTAATGTGAAAGACCTCACCATGGATCCTATAGTCCAAAAAAAAAAAAAATCTACGTTTTCCTAAACCACCCTAAAGGGCTGTAGGAATTCAAAAGAATCATATAAAAATGAATTGAAATTAATGTGAATTTCACTTATTCCAGCAGGATCTTATTTGACTGTTACTTTGATCCCTTTATAACTGTGGCTCCAAATTAGTCATGTACATATCCTTAATGATTTTGTTTTGGACAAGAAACATTTTATCCCTGCTTTCACCTGATATGCATCGGGAATGTTGACAGTTTCCCCATGTTCAGCCACATATCCAATGATGCCCTTTCCCCAGGGCACCTGCACCTCATCTGATTTACTGAGAGAGGGCAAAACTGTGGTTCCAGCGTGAACATCAAAGAACTTGGACACCAGAGTCTTTTTATTGGCTGGTCCCTCCACCAGGAACAGGGAGCAGCGGTCAGCATCCACCATGATACACACAAACACCAGGATCTTGTAGCTGAGACTGGTCAAAACCAGGTCGTTGGAGATGTCTTTGACGAGCTCCAGGAAGAACTCCCTCTCGTTGTGCTCCTTCAGGTAGTATTTGTAGTCTACAGCGGTGGAGGGGTACTGAGGGATGTTGACCCGGGACTCCAGCAGCGCGGAGAGGATGTGCGCGGTGGTTGGCGGCAGAGAGCTGGCTTTACGCAGCAGCGCGCGTCTCCTCATGCTGGTTAGCGGCTCCTGGGCTCTGGAGTTAACGTGTTCGTCGTAAGTCCTGTTGGCGTTGATGGCTTTAGACCTGGCGAAGGTTTTCCGCAGCTCTTTCTGCGACGCTCGTCTCTGCAGCCCGTCGCTTCTGCTCGCCCAGCTGTCTTTGCTGCACGCGTTCGCCGCTTTCTCCGCTTCCGTTCTGGAGTTCGCCGGAGTTTTAGTCGCGTGACGGGTCTTCAGCCACTTTTCCACCATACTTGCCTTGCCTTTTCTGTTCAGATAGTCCTCTAATAATTCCGGGTGCTCGTCTAGAAAACTTTCAACATCGGAAAAGACCATATTTGACCCTGCCATTGCTGCCGCTACGGTCATCTGTAAATAAAATGAGAGAGACGCGCGTGTTGAACGCTCATTTATGTGAGTGCAGAGCTCAACGAATCATTCACCAACTTAAGACAACAGATCCTCCGCGAGAAGAGCGGACGTGGTCCTCGTAAGTTCAGCGTTCATTCTGTTTAAGAATTTTGCGATCCGGCGGTTCCGTGCGCTTTCGTTCATTCTAAAGCAGCGCCAGTGAGATGATGCGACAGAGCGCCTCGCAGGTGCATCACTGACGACATGATCACGCATTCCTCCCTTCATCCTCTTCTGAGTCTTTTCATAACTGGGGTGTTTTATTATAAGGGCGCTGGGAAATGCAGTCTTAATGGCGTTTCAAAACTTTCGTGATTATTGTGATTTCGTAATCAATGTAAGGTATCTATATTATTTGTGCGCATGTATTCCCTTAAATTATTACATATAGCTATTAGTTAAATAAGCCCTTACATTTTTGTTAGATGTGCACAAGTCCACATTCCACTATTAATATCACTAATTCAATATTAATATCACTAATATATATATATATATATATATATATATATATATATATCACTAATTCAGTATTTCCCTAAATTTGCAGCTCCATCGACCTCTAGTGGACAAAGTGAGTTCTGAAACTGTCCAAAAGCATGACCAACATCCTTGAAATTTAATTTTCTCACATAAATAGAAGTGAGGGAGTTCCTTGGGCAGGCCTTCAGAAACTTAAGCGCATACACTCTTAAAAAAGGTTCCAGGTTTTTCTTCTTCTCACCTTCCAGTGAACAGTTCTTAAAAGAACCATTTTTTTTTCTTAGTGTGGAGAATATTTTAATAATCTAAAGCTAGAATGTAGACAGAGTTCATAAACTACATCAACTTGCAACTGGGGCTTTCCTCAGCGGCACCTCATAAATATTCATGATAGTAATCTATGTAAGCCTCTATGTAAGCTGTCACTAAAACATAATTTTTTCCCGTTTCGTGATATTAAAAATCTGGAAAACATACAAAATGCATAGGGCTGAGTTATTAGTATGCACTCATGCACTTATCACGTCGCCACATCACTTTACGTCAGTGGACAGTATAATGAAGTCTCTACTTGTCATTACATCATTCCCCTAACAGTAGGAATTTCAATCGAGATACAACATGCAATCTAGAAGAACAAATGGCAAGTTCACTGCATAGGCCTATCACAATCTATCTATCACAATCTTTGAACTAGCATTTTTTAATAATGCCTTTAAGCCCATTTTATTACAGGTTTCCTATATTTGCGTCAAATGCATTTATCAACCTGTCAATATGCTGAATCATGTTAGGCCGGAGTAGAACATGTGCGCTTCTCTGGCCTTTATGTGTTCTACAATAGCCTATCAAATCCAAAGCATAGTGTGCATGTGGTAGATTCTCTTTATTCTTCCTTCATATTTTTAATCACTTTACTGAACTCTTAATATTGGAGTTTTAGTATTAATCCCTTTCACTTGGGGCCATGCGACACATTTCCTTTTTTTATGTATCCAGTATAATTTTAAGATACTTATTTACCTAAGTAAATAAGTTAAATTTTCCCATAAATGCCACAGCGCCATCTATCGGTTATAAGACTGTATGTATTAAGGGTTTCCAACAGCGATTCAATGGGAAATGGAGAGGGTAAGTTTCAAACTTTGAGCGCTCCAAAGATTTATTGGTAAATATGTTTCAAACACAAACATTATTTTCCTACGTTTTAGTATTTTTGTGTTTAATGTCAAGTTATCAAATTAATTGAGCTCTGTTTTCATAAAGCTTAATTATGATCCACTAGATAGGGATATTTCTACTACATTAAGCTTTGTTTGGGCTGATCTGGGTATGATGACAAGTGTGTGTAGAAATTTTGATTACCTGAGGATTCACAACATAATGTTGTAAAATGCAAGTAAAGTTTTTACTAAGCTTTTCTACTATTTACAAAGCACTGAAAAATGTCCAGCCATAAATATGTATAAATATATGAGAGTATATTTGCAGCACATTTCAGTAAATGTTAACTCATGTTGTTATGTTGAGTACATTTATAGTAGCATTAATCCGTTTTTTGAGCTTCATTTTGGAGAGAAGGATAATTGCTCCATTAACGTCGAATACATTTATGTGCTACTATTGTCATGGCTTACTCATATCCTAATGTTATCTTAAAAGATTCACATATGTATGACAAAAAATGACTAATAATAAATGCCAGCCACTGCTCATACTAAAATAACCCAAAAAAGAAGTTGTCAATACTAAAAATGCTAAATACACAAGGCAACCAAATGCACTCAACAAAACAATTTATATAATATATCCAGGAGAGGGTAGGTAAGTTTTTTTTTTTTTTATTGGTTGGGCAGTCTTCATTTAAACTTACTTAAGGGTTTAATAGTTGGTTTAGCTTAAGAACTTAAGTGCTCAGCTCCTTCAGCATCCACACAGAGCTCCTCACAGACTGGAGCAGAGGATCAAAACGCTTAATTGTATGGCGGCCATTAGTCCATGATCTCTCTCTGTAGGTGATCAGGAAGCTGTTCTCTGCACTTCCTGTGTCACTCCTGCTCACCCTATACAAATAATCAAAAGCATTTATCTAGACTGATCCTAACAAGACAATCCAGCCATGACTACTGTGAGTCAGATAAGTGTGTGTCACTGGCCACCTGTTCAGTGTAACCAGGGGTGGCGCTCAATGTCATCTAAACTGGGCCGATCTGACGCCGATGCACTGAGACACCAGCGAATCAGCTGACGGCACTCTGTTACACACAACACAGTCTTCAGAAACACAACAATACACTTCACCTGGATCTGGACGTGATTTCTATCTCTTGCCTGTAGACAGCTCTCTAGGGAAGTGCAGTCTGCTTTTGTAGGTGACCCTCTATGCACCTCTGAAGGGGAAACAAGCACACAGGATGTTGTAGAGCATCACCCCCACTGACCAAACAGTAGCCGGTCCTGTATGATAGCGGTGCTTACGAAACCACTCAGGAGGGGCGTATTCAAGAGTGCCTGAGAGACCCAACAAGACCACAAACATCGTCTGAAAAGATTCCAGTCCAAACAGATTCCCTTTGGCTGATCGTCAAAAGTTCACAAACAAACACAGGCCAACCTGCAAAGGATCTGTAGGCCGAGTCTTTTAGCAGATCTCCACAACCGAAGTCCAGCAGCTTGATGTCATGTGAGTCTGTGGAGATCAGCAGGTTCTCTGGTTTGACGTCCCGGTGCAGGACTCTGCGGCTCTCGCAGTGTTTCAATGCGGTGATCAGACAGCTGCAGCAGGACTTTCTTGGCCAGACTCTCATCCAGACATCCGTCTCACAGAAACTCTGGAGATCTTGGCAAGGAACCGGACGCTCCAGGATCAAGGTGTAGCGTCCGGGACGGTCAAACCACTCCAACAGCTGCAGGACGTTGGGGCAGGCAGGAGCTGAATTGAGCAATGTCATCAATGCCACCTCCAGCAGCAGCCGACCCTGACCTTACTGCAGGACAAACGCTCCATTATATCCAGCGCTGAATGCAGATGAAACAGAACAACAGATTCACACTGGACTTACAACTTTCAGCCTCTTTTGTGTGCTGCTTTTGGAGACGTACTTGATGGCAACCTGTAGACAGATGAAGCACAGTAAATCACACTGACTAATTATCACAAATGATATTTACTGACATCAAAATTTCTAAAGGCTGTTTGAATAAAGAAAGGAAGAAACCGTCTTACTGGCAGTCCATCAGACCTGCGGGTCCCAGCATATACAGAGCCGAATCCGCCTCGTCCCAGCAATGGGCCCTTCGCATACACTTCTGCATCACACAAGACCACAAGAAACGTCTTTAACAGAAATCATGCTGCTAAACCTGTAACAGAATGTTACTTTAATTCAGCTGAAGAACATTTTCAGTGACAAATCCTTTAATAACGGAGTCATAAGATCTTTAATATCAGTCTGTTCTGACCTCTGCGAGAGCGTTTGGCTGCTCTTCTACCCAGGTAGCAAAGACTTCTGGCCCTGATTTGGCATGAAGCC
>NW_015554265.1:18933-48074 GCF_001515605.1 Sinocyclocheilus anshuiensis | reverse complement strand
AGGGGAGTCAGATCCTGGCAGGGAGTCGGAATTCGGCACAACAGGTCCACACGTCATTGCTTCATAGCATGCGTTTGCGTTTTCATGTGGACGGAGATTTTTTTTTAAAACAGAAGGAAAAACTTTTATTAAAATACCAGTGTACGTGTGGAAATGACCTCAGAATTGATGGCAGACCGGCTGATTTTATTGTATAATGCCTGGCATTTCGCAAACGTTGAACGGGTAAGCTTCTTACATACTTCACTGGTGGTTGGGCTGAATGAACTGCAGCTTACATTCTTCTTGGACGATCACAGAATTGATGGCAGACCGGCTGGTTTTATTGTATAATGCCTTGCATTTCGCAAACGTTGAACGGGTAAGCTTCTTATATACCTCACTGCTGTCCTCTGCCTTGGAAGCATCCACAGTTGCCACCAAATTAAGATGACAAGCGCAACACTGATGCTTGGGTAGATGATACTCCAACCCACTGTTCGTGTTTAAAATAGAACAGGTGTCCTGAACCTCAACTCCTTCCGCATCTTCCTCACTCTCCAGTGTCACTGCCTCAGCAGAGTCCGCACCAATCAATTCTTGCTGACTCTGTTCGCCATACACCTTAAATGCTTTAATAAAATTTGATCCACTATCAGTTGTTGTTCTGAGATGCCATATTCCGAGGGATGTCATCCAGGGTCCCTGCAAGCAAATCAAACGTATGTGATCCTTTCAAGGCAATGGAAGCAGACCTTCTTTCCAGTGAAGATTCATCGATCCAGTGTGCAGTTACACCGATGTAACTCCGTTGTCGTGCTGTCCAATAATCAGTAGTGGTACCTATATAGCTGACTTTCGCCATCTCAGCAGTGATGTTTTTTTTTATCTCTGCGGCTGCTTCCTCGATTCTCAGCTTCAGGTTGGTCTGGACATAGCTGTACAGCTAGGTTGCATTGTATGGATTAGATTTCTGAATGTTGGAAGTTCAACTGGTAAAGGGCTGGAGGCTTTCACAAACAAACTCAACCACAAGCCTGTGGACTGTGGACTGAGTAATCTGCCTGCATGATGTGGAGTAGTCTTTAATCTTCATCTGTTTCACAGCTGAATCACACCTCTGTTCTTTTCTTTTCAAGACGCATTCATTGTAACTGCTTTAATTTCGATGGATGCTTTCTCTGTAAAAAGAATACACATCAAAACTGAGTAACTCACATTTGTAACCACTAATAAAATTTTTTGCTTGCATCATTTAAAAAAATAAACATGATTTAAAAACATGATTTCACTGACCAGTGAAAACATTACAGTACAAAGCACATAATATTACAATAATAACACCTTTCATCAAAGTCCCTTTAAGGCTATTCTATTCTATTATTTTAGGCTAGGGGTATTCTATAGTCTTTGCTTTCACTGGCTGGAACGCGCTGATGACGCATGTATGCAAATACATACTATGACAGGCAGGCAAGACAGCCTAAAAAAGAAAAAAGATTGTGAGAAGACACCTGTTTTATCTGGGATTAAGGCTATTCTACTCTATTATTTAAGGCTAGGAGTATTCTATAGTCTTTGCTTCCAATCTGGCTGGAATGCGCTGATGACGTATGTATGCAAATACATACTTTGACAGGCAGGCAAGACAGCCTACCTTCATCTTCGGACTGAACATTTTGATTGGACGAACATTTTATGGTCCTAAGCCTTCCACAGGTGATATAAATACATATAAATATTTCGACCACTTAACTTTTTAGTCTTAGTGATTGCTATCAGGATGTTTAGAGACTTTCAACCAGCATAACAAAAGTGTTTTTGAACCAAATCACTTATCCTGCCTTTAATGCTTACTGCACTTCGAACCCTGGCTAACAAGCTAAGGGTGTCCAGCAGTTGGCGCCTCGAGCTCATGCAGCGTTGACAGAATACATGCCATTCGTGCATGTCAACTTTCTGCAGTGCATTTACTAATAAGGCCATTTTGCGATTTCAGTCATCATACAGTAACCAGCAACATCCCCCCCCCCCCTTCTTCTCATCGATGACATGCAATCTAAACAGTCTCTCAGTCGTTGCTTGTGACAATGTTTGCGTCTTCTCGGACACTGTTAACACTTCTGCACTGCAGACATGTTTGCTGCATTTATAAAGCGACCGCACACCTCTCACTCTGGTTGCTATTTGATCGCGTCATCAAAAACGTCATTGTTCGGTAAATGTTACTTCGTCTTTTGACTTATTATACCATTTAACATATTTAAGATATGATACCTCAATGTGTTTTTTCAAATTAGATGATGAACTCTTGACTGGTCTAGAAAGACAAAGTTGACATGACATAATGACACAATTGTCCTTCTTCGCCTTCACCAGAGATGTTCACAAGCCTTTAACTTGGAGTCTGAGTCAAGTCTCAATGTATGCTTCAGACACGGGTCACGACGAGGCGTTCCCCATAGCGACCCCTAGAGGACGCAGTTCGAAGTTCCCACGAAAGGGAAATACTGTTTCTGTTCAGGGTTTTCCTCCTGAAATCTATACTATATTAATATTTTAGCCTACTTAAAAGCATTATCTAAAAACAATGTAGCGACAATAATCAAAACGTTCTCATCTTGAGCAGAAAAGAAAGATAACTAGCAATTTCAAAGTTTAAGTTGTATCCTAGCCGTCTAACAACAATTTTCCCCATTATAATGACATGATTCTTTTGAAATGTTCTTAGCCTACAGATTAGATCGCAAACGTCTTGTCACATCTGGTTTGAACAGTCAGAGTCATAGGTTATAAACAGATAAATAGATAGTATGAAAAATAACTATATTTGCAGCATTGTTGTTTTCTGCTGTGTTTTGTTGTGTCTGTTGTTGTTAAAATAACAGCAGCTCTAAACTAGGCGCCGGCGCGCGTCCGGAGAGAGAGAAAGCGAACAGAGCTGAAAGGGCTCGAATAAAGCGTGTTTGGCTTTTGATAAAAATACTAGAGGATATAGCGCTGAAAGATATTTATCACAAACGACCCCGAGCACTTGTTATGTGATCCGCTTCGCTGTTTTGACGCGCTGCTCACTTAAAATGGTGCTGTGTTACGGCTCGCGGTCCGGATGGGTGCCGGGGTGCAGATGCGGTTCGCCTTTTGAATATCAGTTATATAAGTATTTAAGGATAAAAGACTCGAGTTGCTTTTAAAATATTCACGAGTCCTTTTCCTCGAGTCAAGTCTGGAGTCATTTCAGGTCGAGTCTGAGTCAAGTCTGAAGTCTATAAAAATATGACTCGAGCCCGAGTCACTAACTCGAGTGCCCATCTCTGGCCTTCACTGCAAAAAGTTCCTTAGGTGTGGCCAAGGATGCTGAAGTGCTGTATTTGAGCTGTTGCATGTTGAAACATCCACCACGCTTTCTCCATCCTCCATGATTAAACTAAATTGGCGCCAGGTGTCAAGTCTGTCTGATGCAAGTTTTATATGTGCAATTTGATTGGATGGAATCACGGGACTGATTATTCTGCTTAGCCAATCGCCGTTGACAGGAAAAAAATAAACATATAAAGTAGCATCGGCAGGTTGAGGAAAAATAGCGCAGTAAAAGTACCGATACAGCACTAAAAATGTACTCAAGTAAAAGTAAAACTACACTGTTTTTAAACTACTTAATAAAGTACAATTCCTGAGAAAAACTACTCAATTACAGTAACGAGAGTATTTGTAATTCGTTACTTTACACCACTGGAATTCAGCACTTAACTTACAGTGATAAAACTTAACCGATGTAAATATCCAAGAGTAAATAAAAACCTTACATAACCTAAAAATGGAATGATTATAGCTACCAAGACAGTGTTAGCAACCGCAAGAAATCACAAATGCGAGAAAAAAAAAAAAACTTAATATGTTAAGAACATAAATACAGAAACGTAAATTACAACTATGTATTCATTTTTTTATTTCATTTTTTTTATGAAATAAAAAAAAATTCAGTGTGGTACAATTTTTTTCAAGGCACTTCAGTGTCTATAACTTTTTATCTTTTTGAACTCTGGATGATGGATAGTAAAGCCCAAAGGGTCTTTTTTCCAAAGACACCAAAATTGTGTGTGTAGCACACTGTTGTCAGGAACGGTTACCATTTTAAGTTAGGTAGGTCATTTTCATCTGTGAGTCCCAAAATGGGGGGTGCAGGTTAACAGGTTAAGCGTGCAGAACAACCACCCAATAAAGCATTACAATAATCTAACCTTGAAGTCATGAATGAACATTTCTGCATTTGACATTGAGAGCATAGGTCATAATTTAGATATATTTCATGAACGCATGAATTAACATTTCTGCATTTGACATTGAGAGAATAGGTCGTAATTTAGATATATTTTTGAGATGGAAAAATGCAGTTTTACAAATGCTAGAAACGTGGCTTTCTCAGGAAAGATTGCTATCAAATATCACACCTAAGTTCCTAACTGATGATGAAGAATTGACAGAGCAGCCATTAAGTGTTAAACAGTGTTCTAGGTTATTACATGCGGAGGTTTTAGGTCCGATAATTAGCACCTCTGTTTTTTCAGAATTTAGCAGTAAGAAATTACTCCTCATCCAGTTAGGGTTAGGGTTACGACTATACTAGTACTGAGCCTTGAGGTACTCCATACTGCACTTGTGATCGATATGATATCTCGTCATTTACTGCTACGAATCGATGGCGGTCAGATAAGTACGATTTGAACCATGCTACTGCACTTCCATTATTGCCAACAAAGTTTTCTAGTCTTTTCAAAAGAATGTTGTGGTCAATAGTGTCGAACACAGTGCTAAGATCCAATAGCACTAATAGAGAGATACAACCACGATCAGATGATAAGAGCAGGTCATTTGTAACTCTAATGAGAGCAGTCTCAGTACTATGATATGGTCTAAATCTTGACTGGAAATCCTCACAGATCACATTTTTCTCTAAGAAGGAATATAATCATAAGGATACTACCTTTTCTAGTATCTTGGACAGAAAAGGGAGATTCGAGATCGGTCTGTAATTAAGTAGTTATTTGGGGACAAGTTGTGGTTTTTTGATGAGAGGCTTAATAACAGTCAGTTTGAAGGTTTTGGGGACATATCCTAATGACAATGATGAATTAATAATAGTCAGAAGAGGATCTATGACTTCTGGAAGCACCTCTTTTAGGAGCTCAGATGGAATAGGGTCTAACATACATGTTGTTGGTTTAGATGATTTAACAAGTTTATACAATTCTTCCTCTCCTATAGTAGAGAATGAGTGGAATGGCGCGAGAGAGAAAAGAAACGGAGTGAGAAAAAAAAAAGAACTTCCTTTTGCTCAAGCTCAGATTTTTGGATAGGTAGAATGCATTGCTTAACTAACATGGCTTGCACCACATCCAATATTTCTTTCTTAGGAGCAGATGTTAAAACTGTTATTTTGCAAAACCAGCGGTTAAATATACCAACCGTATGACATAAATCCAAAGCTTA
The DNA here is from genome assembly GCF_001515605.1 of Sinocyclocheilus anshuiensis. Lineage (NCBI taxonomy): Eukaryota > Metazoa > Chordata > Actinopteri > Cypriniformes > Cyprinidae > Sinocyclocheilus > Sinocyclocheilus anshuiensis. The sequence goes on along the minus strand of NW_015554265.1, from coordinate 42,605 downwards.
AAAAGAAGGTGCATATTTAAACATTTAAATACTGAACTCCATTATCAAATGCTTTTCCTAACCCACATAAAAAAACAACAACTGCCAATCAGAAGATAAATTAATACTCACTTAAATAATCAAAACTCACATAGACAAACAATTACCCATTTATTACACTCTATCTAAGGGATTGAGGGTTCAAGATGTTTATTAAAAGTAATAGGGAAATTTGGAGCAAGGATTTCAGGGTGGCCCAAAGGCCAACATGACAAAAAAAACACTGAAAACAAAATCAATATGAATTTCATAACCAATGAGCCAAAGAAAAAAACAGGGGCTTTCCTCACTACTCATCTTATACAAAATACAAATCAAGATCCTCAAAAATAACGGGGAGGCCACTCTATGCTCCATTTCTCTCATAGATTGCAATAACATTTTTAAAGAAAACATACAAACACACTAAAGTGTTAAAATAATAGCTTTGGTCCGTCGGCTGGAGGAAGCACCCATCGAGCCAACTGACACGCGTCCGACGCTGAAATGAGCCCTCCGTGTGCTGTTAGCGCCACCTCTTAAAGCTGTATGCCAGGGCCCGCATTCACAAAACATCTGAAGGCTAAAAGTAGCTGATAACTCGCCGATTTAGGAGACAATCTTAAAAATAATGTGTCAGTCCTAAATTTAGTCCGACATTTTTGTGAGAGTATTTCACAGTGTTTTAGCTCTAAAACCAGCTCCTAAATCTGTGAAATGTTAGGAGCAGTGAAGAGGAGTCCTAAGTCACTAAGACCAAGCCACAAACTATCCTAAAATGGCTGTTTCCGGCAGCAGAACAGAAACATTTCAGAAAAGTTTGACGATAATGAGCTTTTAAAAAGTTATCGTCTTAATCACAAGGGTATTATGAGTTGTTTTCATTAACAAGTTTGGCAAGAAGTAACAGCTGTTCTTGCGTCCAGTTTGGTTTTCTTTTACGTTAACGCCTTACTATCAACATTGATTATTCTACTCTGTCAATTAAAAGGCTGTTCATATGCATATTCGCTAATTGTTTACGAGGAGCACACATGTAAGAGGCTGACAATTAACTGAACATATACTTGTGTAATTAGTGACTCTTAGCCTGCATTTTAAAACCTTTATTTGAATGTGCATTTTTTTTTCTGAATATGGCATCATATCATGCTCTACAATATTCCTCTGAATAAATCTCTGACAGAGACTACCATCCAATCACTGTGCGCATAGTTAGTAAGCATGCTGACATCATAGCTTAGCTTAAGATTTCTGTCTATTCCTTAGTAAAAGTTTGTCTCAGCAGCTTTGTGAATAGGTTTTAAGAGAAAACTCTCAAAGGGGTCATATGATGTTGCTAAAAAGAACATTATTTTGTTTTCGTCCTCTTTTGGAAGACCAAACAAAGTAGTTTCACTTTCACAACGAAGCACACAGCGCCTTCACGACATGCCGACGGCAGCAATACTACAGCGAGAATAAAAGTTACGCCTTCTTTCTTTGCGTGAACATTTGGGCGGCGTTATGCAAATCTTCCCACATCGTGACGTAGACATGTGGGGGCGTGTTAGAACGAGCCGTTTTAGGTAGACGTGGCTGACTCTTAACTTTTATAAAGAATATCTCTTTGGATTTGAGACTTTAGTCTTTGCAACTTTACAGATCTTCTTTATGCACCAAGAGCTTGTAACACTCCAAAGAGAAAGGAAAAATTGAAATCGCATCATATGACCCCTTTAACTAAAAACTTTTACCTCTATTTAGGAGAACTCTTAGTCGTAAAATAAAATGTTTTGTGAATATGGGCAAAGATCATCCACCCATGCTTACAGGTAGGCACATCAGAATACATATGCAAAGCGAGAGGAGAGAGAGAGAGAGAGAGAGAGAACATAGCAGGTCATAACACCTCATTTGTTGTTTTTACTTTTAGCCTTTATTTTGTCTTCCATTAAAATAATCAAACTCAAATTTTTTCTAACTTTTTATTTATGCAATGATTGCTTTCTTTCTAAGTATAAACAACTAGCGTAATCAGCCAATAATCAGCTCTATCATACAACTCGTATGAAGCTAAAAGACTTCATATATCTACTTAATTTCATAAAATGGATAAAAACTGTCAAAATGATTTATGTAATGTAACTACATATGCATAAAAAACCTACCACTATTGCTAAGATATGTACATTGCATGTAGCTCATTATTTGAATTAAAACAGGGCATCAATACATTAAGCAATATGGATAAAAAAAAATCAATAAAATTAAGAAACTGAACAAATGATGTTCTGTTTTTAATTTTTTATTTTAACTATTACAGTATTACTTTTTTCACTGTAGTTGCACAGAACCTGATTATAATACATTGATAGTTATTGATATCACTATATCAACATGTTAATGCTTCTGGAACAGTAAACAAGTGTCATTTCTGTAGGAAATGGTTTCTGTAATGCCACGGTGTCTACGGTTCATCTGATGTCGGCAGGTCGGAGCTGTCGTTCTCCTTCAGCCAAAAAGATCTGCATTGCCCTGTACAACAGGTGAACCCCTAACTCCCGTTTTCTCCGCACAGGCCAAGTTGACACCACACCATAGTAGTCTCCTCTTTTCTGGTTTGTGAGCATCTTCAGCCCTATTAAAGGATCAAAGGGTGAAGAGCTGACAATGCAGACATTAAGATGGAAATTTGTGCTGCAAAGAACATTTATAAGTATCCAAGCAGCCCAGCTGAGTGTCTTTACCGATGGCATCCACCATACAGGCCTCACGTGTGTAGGCTTCCACTGCAATGACGTTCTGGAAACAGTGCAGGGATATCACTCCATGCCCAGCATTCCAGACCTGCAGGATGTGCTGCACTTTTGAGCAGAGTTTCTGGAGACATAAAGAGAACAATACCATGATTGCATTTATTATTACATCATCATATTAAGAAGCATGAGCGAGAGTGGTGCTAAAAATGACAATGAGATGGAAAGTTTGAATTCTTTACTCCACTACATTTCAGAAAAATATGCAGTTCCTTGTTATTCAGAAGTGAGGAAAGACCGCTCGCAATAATGATCAAATTACTCTTTTGAGTAGATTCTTTTCAAAGAACCAGTTCAAAAACTCCAAACTGGACTCGTTTATTTTCAGCAGTTTTCAAGTTAACATGTGATCCAGTCTCGAGTTGAAAACTCATTGAATTACATTAAACTCAAGAAGTAATATGATACTCGGAGCTGAAGTGTGCGCAGGACCAAAAATAAAACAAATTCTCTCATCATTTACTCATCCTCATGCCGTTCCAAACTAGGGCTGCACGATAAATCACATGCGATATTTAATTTACCGCTGATTACAGACCCGGCTTTACTGATAAGATGCGCGTTAAATATCGCATGCGATTTATCGTGCAGCCCTATTCCAAACCCATAAGAATTTTGTTCATCTTCAAAACACAAATGAAAATATTTAAATGAAACCTTCTGTCGCTTCATTGAAAGCTCATTCTACCAAAATTTTCAAAAACATAAAAACACTGGAAAAGTAATCCACATGAATCAAGCAGTTTAATAGAGTGCATCAAATATAAATAAAATATTTTATTTATATTTTATTATTTTGTCATTTTTTACACTATTTTGGCAATATTTAGATACATTTGTCAAAGACATAGTCATAATCATCTCCTGACTTTAGGAGAGCACATAACCACTCCCTGCTGAGCATCGATGGCTCCTCCGTGGAGATCGTAACGAGCACCAGATTCCTTGGTGTTCATCTGGGCGAGGACCTTCCCTGGTGTCTTAACACCAGCTCCATAGTGAAGAAAATCCATATCTACTTTCTACGCAGGCTGAAGAAAGCCCATAATTCTCATTATTAATTAACTATTAACTATGACTTCTGCCTCAAACTCCTAATTTGCTGCTTATTAATAGTAAGGTGGTTCTTAAGTTTAGGTATGGGGCATGATTCAGGGATCTAAAATATGCTCATGCCGAATAAGGCATTAATATGTGCTTTATAAGTACTAATGAACAGCCAATATGCTAGTAATATGCATGCTAATAAATAACTACTTAATAGTGAATAGTGTTCCCTAATCTAAAGTGCTACCGTTAATTTTTGTCCAGTGATCCCGTTTTATTATTTCTCCTGGGACTCACTTCACTAAGGCCGTACTCACACTAGGCCCGGTTGCCTTGTACCAAACCCGAGAGCGACTGTCTGCATTCTCGGGCCTGGTTCGGATCACCTAGTGTGAGTACACCCTAACTCATCAGTGCATGAGCCAGAGAGGCAACGATGAAGAAGTGCAGGCAGTCTTGTGTTGATGTATTCATCTCAAGTCCATAATAAAGAGAAGGATGAAGGATGTTTTGGCAGCTTGGTCTCAATAAAAGCAGTTTTTGGACTAACGAGGATGTTCTGAACTTCTGAAATCTACAGTGTTTTTACAGTACAATGATCAACAGATCAGGAAATATTTTATTTCTCAGTCATCCACATATGCATAACTACCCCTGCATTACGTGAGACCCTACTACTGACAATAAAAAGAAAGGAAGCGAACAAACGACAAAGTCGAACACACAGAAGGCTCCTCTAATGTTACATCTTCATCTTACCTAAGCATTACAATTAGGCATGTGACGGTATCAGATTTTCATGTTGTGATAATTGCTTAAGCATTTATCACTGTATTCGGTGTAGGAGCCTATTTTTGTTCAGATTCAGTAACCAATGTTATATTATGTGGTGCATTTCAGCTTTGAATATTTTGGTTTGGATTGTTTGCACTTGTAAACTTACTTTATTCATGTGTACAATTTACACAAATATTCTGTATTTTACATTGAAAATGTGTACTATGTTGAAATTGTGTACTGGCTCTTTAAGAATCGCGTCTGTTAAGTCAGGCAGCAGTGCGTTCTTTGGAATACAGCGGAGTCACACAGTTTTCTTTACCGCATTCGTGATATTTAAGATGTATGATTATATTTTGTTTCTTTTATTTCATTTGTTTAATTTGTCTTTTAGTCAAGATTAAAGCAGTATATTGAACTAGAAAAACGGAGTACATGGACTGCTTTATTGGACACAGAGCGAGTAAAACTTAAAGTGAAACTGATGTGGACTCACATTAGTAAAGAAAACTTACTCCTGACGGATAAGGACGTGTTTCACGCGAAGATTTATGCATGTTTTTAGGAACAATGGATCTTCGAGTAAATGCCATGTGGAGTTTCTTTGGAAAATGACGTTCTAGGATTATTTCGTCGGTTATCTACATGCGATCTAATGGCGTTCTTTCTGCAGACAAGATTTCTGATTCTGAGGTAACCTAATAAATAAATAAACAAACGTGGCACTGAATATAAATAATGATTCACTGGTTTAATGCTTGAAATGAGAGAATGGATGATAGCACGAAGACAACGGAGGATGGCATTAGTAGGCCTAATAAAAGGCAGGTAAAAATGACAGAGAAAGCAGATGAAGAAAAATTGCAAAGGCTTGTGCAATCAAGGAAGGCTAAACTAGCTCAGCTCACAAGCAAATCTAAGGAAATTGAACAACATATGGATGATGCTGCACATGTTGACACTGTTCGAACTAAATTAGAAACAGAATACAAAGACTTGTATAAGGATTTCTGTCAGCTCAACCATGCTATTGAGGAGTTTATGTCTGAAGAAGATTATGCAAAGGACCAACATACATGGTTCGAACCAAGAATCTGCTCATGTGAAAAGTTCATTACTGCAGTTAACAAGTGGATGAAACAAGTTGCAGAAAATGCTGAGCAAGCAGTACAGTGTGATCTAGAAATAAATCCTGATGATAGCATTTCTTCTGTGTCAGTGACTTCAAGTAAGAAGCATAAGAAACATGGGTCAGTAGATGGCAGGTCTACAGCTTCCACAACTTCTTCTGCACGTATATCTGCTGAAGCAGAAAGAGCTGCACTACTTGTTAAACATGCTGCACTGAAGAAGAAACAAGATATTGAACGACAAGAGGCTGAACTAAAGGCTAAAAGAGAAGAATTTGAGCTAGAAGTTGCCCTAGCAGGGTCAGATGCAAAGATTACAGTTATAAAGCAGTATGAGAGCTGTCGGTCTTCAGCGGTAAGTCACAAAGAAGTAGATCTGGAATCAGGTAGCATAACACCTCATGAGGATGTGTTTCAATCTCTTAGGCCACAATCAACTAATAACACAGTCCCAAACGAGCCTTATTCAAGTAGAGAGGGAAACGTAGTTGATACTTTATGCAATGCTGTGGAGCGACAAGCCAATATCGCTGAGTGCTTAGTGAAGCATCAAAAAATGTCCATGCTGCCTTCAATTGACATACCCACTTTCAAAGGAGATCCTCTCGATTATAAGCTGTTCATTCGGGCCTTCGAACATGGAGTTGAAGATCGTACTGATAATGATAAGGACTGTTTGTACTTTATGGAACAGTACACGACTGGAAAGCCTAAGGAACTGGTTCGTAGCTGTCTTCATATGAACCCAGCAGAAGGCTATCTAAAGGCAAAGCAACTTCTGAGAGAGCATTTTGGAAACGAGTATCAGATTGCAGTCGCATACATGAACAAAGCTCTACACTGGCCCTCTATCAGACCTGAAGATGGGGAAGCACTTCACTCCTTTTCATTGTTTCTGTCAGGATGCTGCAATGCAATGTCAGATATAAGTTACACGGAAGAGATGGATAACGCAGCAAATTTAAGAGCCATTGTGGGGAAACTTCCATACAAATTAAGAGAAAAATGGCGATCGGTGGCATGTAGAAAACAAGAGAATGAAAATGTTTGAGTGAAGTTCAAAGATTTAGTTGATTTCATTAACAAGCAAGCAAGGACTCTTCATCCACAGTTTGGAGACAAAGGAAAGTTCAACAACTAAAGGACAAGCTAAGTTACATGCAGAATCAAGCACTTATAAAAAGGCTGTAACAAAAAGGGTCTTCACGACTAGTGCTGTACCGATTGACAAAAAGGCTGAAGACTATGACAAACTTTCAGTTCAAAGATTGCAAAATACACATGCCAACAGCCAGAAGAAATCATGTGTCTTTTGTAAAGGACAGCAGCATTACCTGGAATTGTGTAAAAGGTTGAGAAGCAAGACACATCAGGAGAAAATTGACTTTTTGCGTAGCAAAGGCTTGTGTTTCGGCTGTTTAAAGCATGGTCACATGAGCAAACAATGCAAGGATAGAATGAGCTGCAGTGAATGCTCTTTGCCTCATCCAACCATACTGCATATGAAGCCAAAGGAAACTGCATGTCTTCCAGAAGACAAACCAGATAGCTGTGACAGACAGTCTGTTACAAGTGCACTAGTCTGTGCAGAAAAGGACAGGAATGGAGACAAGGATACCTGTGAGAATGAGTGTACTTTGTCAATTGTTCCTGTTCAAGTTAAGACTACGAACGGTACACATCTGGTCAAAATGTACGCCTTTCTTGACCCAGGTAGTTCCGACACTTTCTGTACAGAAGTGTTGATGTCTGAACGGATGGAAGAAAGACTGATATACTGCTGAGAACAGTGGGAGATGAAAAACAAGTCAAAACTCACATAGTGTCTGGGTTGGAGATTAGTAGTCTAGATGGTGATCAATTCGTCCAACTTCCTGACGTATCTACACAGAAAACAATTTCAGTTCACAAGGGCAACATTCCACAGCAAAAGGATTTGGAAAGATGGCCGTATCTTAAGGAGGTTAGTCTCCCTAGCATCAAAGCAGAAATTAGATTGCTAATAGGAGCTAATGTGCCTAAAGTCATGGAGCCTTGGCAAGTTATTAGTAGTAAAGACAATGGACCTTTTGCTGTAAGAACTAAGTTGGGCTGGACAGTCAATGGACCCCTTAGGAACAGTAATGATGTCACAAGAAAAGGAAGGTGTGTTCCAGTGTCTGTGAATCGCATATCGGTAGCCAGATTAGAAGACTTGTGGCAACAGCAATTCAAGCAGGATTTCCCTGAAGCAGAAAAAGTGGATGATCAAATTGAAATGTCAAAAGAAGACCACCAGTTTATGAAAATGATGTCTGAGTCAGCTAAACTAGTAGATGGTAATTACAGCTTGTGCCTGCCTTTGAAGAACAAGACTATTCAGATGCCAAATAACCGTGTGGTGGCTGAACAACGGGCTCTGAATTTGAAAAGATAATTAATCAGAAATCCAGAGTTCCATACTGAGTATACATCTTTCATGAACAATCTCATCCGAAATGACTATGCTGTTGAGCTGACAGAAGACAATCACAAACATACAGATGGTAAGATATGGTACATACCTCATCATGGTGTGTACCATCCCGTCAAACATAAACTGAGAGTCGTTTTTGATTGCGGGGCATCTTATCACGGGATGTCATTGAACCATCAACTTTTACAAGGCCCCAACCTCGCAAGTAGTCTTGTTGGTGTCATTACAAGATTCAGACACGAAAGAATCGCCTTTATGGCAGATGTGGAAGCTATGTTCCACCAAGTTCGCGTCCAAGAGGAGGATTCAGATCTTCTTAGGTTCCTGTGGTGGCCTCACGGAGATTATAATGGAGACTTGGTGGAACATAAAAAGGTTGTACACTTATTTGGTGCTACTTCTTCGCCCAGCTTGGCCAGCTATGCTTTGAGGAGTGTGCAGAGGATCATAGCACATTATTCAAACCTGATGTTGTTCTTCGAAATTTTTATGTTGATGACTGTTTAAAGTCCACAGCCACTGAGACACAAGCCATAGAGCTGTATCATGGTCTACGAGCAATATGTTTCAAAGGAGGTTTTAGCTTGGTCAAGTGGACAAGCAACAGTCGTGCTGTGCTAGCAGCTATCCCTGAAAATGAACGGGCTGATGAAGTGAAAAACTTGGATCTTGATCAGCAAATACTGCCAATGGAAAGAGCATTGGGCATCCACTGGGATGTTGAGTCAGACACATTTCAATTCAAAATAGTCATTAAAGATCGTCCACTCACTCGAAGAGGACTGCTCTCGATCGTCAGCTCTATCTACGACCCCTTGGGGTTTCTTGCACCTGTAGTTTTACCAGCAAAGATGATCCTGCAAGATTTATGTAGACTGAAAATAGGATGGGACGATGATCTGCCAGAGCAAGTAAAACAAAAGTGGACAGAATGGCTCAATGGACTTCATCAGCTTGAAGAGTTCAAGGTGAGCAGATGCATTAAGCCAGCAGATTTTGGAGAAGCTGTTGTGGCACAGCTACATCACTTTGCTGATGCGAGTGAAGATGCGTATGGTACAGCAAGCTATCTTCTTTTACGTAATCAACAGGATCAGGTGCACTGTGCATTGATTATGGGGAAGGCTAGAGTTGCCCCTCTAAAAAGGCCTACAATTCCACGAATGGAACTGACAGCTGCGACAGTTGCCACAAAAATGGATCTGATGTTAAAAAGAGAACTACAGCTGGAACTTAAACCTTCAGTCTACTGGACAGACAGCACAGCTGTGCTTAAATACCTCAGAAATGAAAGCACAAGATTCAGAACATTTGTGGCGAACAGAGTCACAACAATTCCAAAGGGCTCGAACATCGAACAGTGGAACCACGTTGATACCGCATCAAATCCAGCAAATTGTGCCTCAAGAGGGCAGAAAGTCAATACTTTCCTGCAAAATGAAAAATGGATCTCAGGCCCAGAATTTCTTTACCAATTCCCAAACGAGTGGCCAAAGAACATGGATCAAATGATGATATCTGCAGATGATCCAGAGATCAAGAGGTCAGTGTTGGTCAACTCAATACAGACCCAACACAGTAACAATTCAGTTAGACAACTGATGAATCATTTCTCCTCTTGGATAAAGCTTCAGTGCATCGTAGCGTGGATTCTAAAGTTTAAATCTATGCTGCTGGAACTTGTACAAAAGAGAAAGATTCTTACTGCCACAGAGACTCCCACTAATTCAACTAGAGTGGACAAAAGGATGACGGACATCAAAGCTAAATGGAAAGGAAGTCACATTTCAGTTGAGGATTTGAAGGATGCTGAGCTTGAAATAGTGAAGTACTGTCAAAGAGAGAAGTTTGCTGAGGAGATATCAGCTTTGCAAAGTGGACAAGCCATAAAAAAGGCAGTTCGATCTACAGGTTAAACCCTCAGTTGCACAATGAAGTTTTACATGTCGGTGGAAGACTTAGCAATGCTGCTATGCCGGAAGAAGTCAAGTGGCCTATGATTATTCCGAAGGATCTTCATGTCACCAACTTGCTCCTCCAGAATGTTCATGAGAAAACAGGACACGGTGGCAGAAATCACATGAATTCTACACTACAACAGAAATACTGGATACCAGGTGCCAAATCTGCAATCAGAAAAATGCTTGCAAGATGTGTTATTTGTCATCGTTTACATACCCCCACAGGAAAACAAATAATGGCAGATTTACCATCAGACAGGGTGTCACCAGATGATCCACCTTTTACAAGAGTAGGTGTAGATTACTTTGGACCATTCATGGTTAAACATGGAAGGAGCCTTGTCAAGAAATATGGAGTTATCTTCACTTGCTTGGCAATTCGTGCAGTGCACATCGAGGTTGCTTCTTCGTTAGACACTGATTCCTGTCTAAATGCTATTCGTTGGTTTATAGTAGGGCTGAACAATTAATTGCATTTGCGATAATATCGAGATATGAAATAACGCGATTTTTCAATCGCAGAGGCTACGATTACACAGTCACGTGACGCGAGAGTAAAGAGGTGTGTTCCACTTGAAGATCAATCGGTGTATGACATCAAAGTACGGCGAGAGAAAGCATAAGGAGACGTCCGCGCTCTCTTATAGCTATTACAGTGACTTTGAATTACCTAAAGTAGTGTGGTAAAGCAACAGATTTGTTTTTATATTTCTGCAATCTACTTTAGTTTGTGTGATTTGTTACTGACTTTCATATTAATGTTTACACCAGGCTTATTTAAACATAATTATTACATGCTTACAAGGTTGGAAGTTCAACAAATCAGTCAATATACTGTGATTGTAGTTGTTAAATAAAAATGTCATTCATATCAATTCATGCATCACCTAATTTCATCGTAGCATATAGGCTTGGCCTACAGAAAAGAACATTTATGTTTAATCTATCTAATAGTGTGTTGGTCATACTATACAATGATTCATAGCTTGTCTTTGTTGAATAATACAGAACATAAAGAGCTTTAAAAAAATAATTGCATATTAAATCGCAATCGCAATATTGGTAAAAAAAATCGCAATTAGATTATTTTCCAAAATCGTTCAGCCCTAGTTTATAGCCAGAAGGGGACAAGTGAAAGTTCTCAGGTCAGACAATGGGACCAATTTTGTAGCTGCGGAGCGCGAGTTGAGACAATCCATTGAAAAATGGAACAACCAGAAGATTCAGGACCATCTCAGTCAACAAGGAATGAAGTGGGTTTTCAATCCTCCCACTGGGTCTCATCATGGCGGGGCATGGGAGGGTCATTACACTCTCTACGCTTCCTCCCTCGGAGGAGGACCATGAGTTGAATTTACTCAATTCAATTTACTTCATTTACATTGAGCATTCCACCCTGTTTAGGCAGTTGGAACAACTCTTTGTTTGCTTCGGTGGCCGCACCAAAGGGCATCCAGTCACGAAGCAGAGCCTTTCCCAGTGGATAGTTGATGCTATTACGCTAGCTTACTTCTCCTTAGGCATGCAATGCCCCATTGGAATACGAGCCCACTACACCAGACGTGTTGCCTCTTCTTGGGCTTGGTCTAGAGATGTGTCTATCGCAGAAATCTGTGCAGCGGCCGGCTGGGCCTCGCCGTCCACATTTGTTAGGTTTTACAACCTGGATGTTCCTGCCTTACAGGGCTAGCTCTGAGCAGGGTTTGGCAGTAACCATTTGAAACATTTAAATCCTGTTCAGAAACAGAAAGTAGTGCAGCTGCTTTGTTTACGGGGTTACTGGGGTAACGGCTGCATTTCTGCTGTTCCATCAGCGCCATCTGCTGTCAGAGAGTGAATGTGCGCTTTCATTCGGCGCGTTTCCTTCACTCGCTCCGCCTGCGCTTCTCATCTGTGTTGGGCTTGTCTTTGACGCAGCATACAGTGGTGTTGTGCATTTTAATCATGTAATGCGAAAAGTATTCTTAAAATGCATTCAAAAAATCTGAATAATTTGTAATAAATATTCACGGCATTTTGAAGAGTCCACGATAACAATATCGTGCATGTTCATTATCGTGATATTAGACTTTAGTGCTGTTTTTGACACTATACAGTAGTCAACATTTGAAGTGGATCAAAACCGTTCATCAAAGTTTTCCTAAAACCAAAACAATACCCATTCTTGTCTTAGGACAACTTTGATAAACTTTTTTTGATCCACTTCAAATGTTGACTACTGTAGACCAGTGGTTCTCAACATTTTTTGGTTGAGTTAGCTACTCTGGGTCGTAGTTTGCTGTTATAATACCCAGGCGGCGGTTGGATGTTTTGACCTGCCGTTCAGTTTGTATTTCAAGCAGTGCTGTGACAAAGGACTTGCATGGCTCAGAAACAATCTATTAATATGAGAAGGCAATTTTTTAAGCTAAATAAATACACTGGAATGAATGATTCACTGAAAACTGGTCATAAATCTGTTCTTTCTGCCATCTCTGATGCAATCGGCCAGGTTTTCTCTGCATTAGTCTTAGACTGACCATTTAAATGCATTCGGCATGATTTTTGACTGGAGCGAGGAAACATTCAGGAGTGCAGAAAATGATTGTCAATGCTGTCAGACTTGGGCTAATTGTAGTGTTCCAATAAGCCACATTAAAACTATTCTTCTAGTATTGAGTATTTATTTTTCATTTAATATAAGTTCTGAACAGAACAGAAGATATTTCAAAACATAGGCTACTGAAATACTTTAGCCACAAATTTCGTCATGGAGCAAAGGCGGAGCAGTGTTTCTGATCAGTTGAGTGAGGAGTGCAGCGAGGAATGGGAAATGGTGAACCCAGAGCGGAGTTGGAGAAGAGTGATTATTGAATGCTTGGAGCGCGAAGGAGAAATTGTTGCCGTTCCACTCCGCTCACATACTCTGGTCCTCTCACATCAAAATCCACCCACATATTTCTTTAGAGCTGTTTTGGACTTTCACTTGTAAATGGTGCTTGATCTTTGCATTTTTCTCTCCTGATTCAGACGAGACGTTTTCAGTGGAGGAAGCATTATTATAGAGCATGGACTCATATTTTAGTTAGCTGCAAACTGTTTCAGACGCTTCAGTAAGGTTTGATGAACTGGCTCAACTCATTCACTAAAAAGAACCAGTTGAAAAGAATGATTTGTTTGTGAACCCGACATCACTCCAGACCATTTGTCTGGATTACAGGTAATGATGTTGTGAATGATGTTCAGTTTCTTGCATAGACCGATCGTTTTGCTTCATAAAACCTCAATATATTGTCAGGAGATGATCCCACGGGGATTAATGTTGTGTTCCTTGATATGCTTTTTTTTTAAATTCTCAAATATGGGCAGCACCTAACTTGCATTTTTTGAATCCCCAAGGATCACGGTTTCATCTAAAAATCTTCTTTACTGTTCTACTGAAGAAAAAAAAGTCACCAACACTCTGGATGACCTGAGTGTGAGTAAATTAATAGCAAATGTTCATTTTTGGGTGAACTATCCCTTTAATGCAATAAAAGTGAATACACCTGCGATCATTGACACACAAGTTAGAAAACCAATGATCATTGAAATAAAATTAAGTACATCTGCGATTTCAAATGCATGAACGTGGTTATAAAATTACCTTTGAATACCAGAACTTTCTCCGTTTTGGACAAATGGGATGTATTTATCTGCATGTCTCTTATTGTGAGACTTCACAAAGAGGAGAAAAGATACGGAAAGTTTGGTGACCAACTAAAAATCAGTGGAAACACAGTTGCAGCAGAAATCGGGAAATCAGAATATGAGCCATAGCACCACTAATTAGAGCTGCAGTGACTGTCCTCTTAAAGTGCCACTACTGAGAGTGCACTACTTGCACAATCTATCTCTGGAAAACAGACAGGCAAGTGAAAGAAGCCTGAATATTGGAAGCATATCTTTGGTCAGATGAATTTGTGTGGCTCAGGTGGGGTCCAGCATGTTTGGCATGAATCTGGTCTGGACTACCACAGTAGATGCATAGTCCTGAAAGTGAAGCCCAGAGGTTAGAGTGTAGTGATATGGGGCTACATAAGTGCAAAAGCACTTATTGGTATTCAGAAGATATTTATAGATGGCACCATGAATGCCTGTGGATGTGCCAAAATACTACTTGAAAAGATGACTCCCAGTCTCCAGAAGCTTGGCAGAAGAGGAATATTCCATGATAGTGATCCAAAGCACACTGCCAAAATCAAGCAAGAGTTTCTAAAGAAGTAAAAAAAAAGTGAAAACTACGCTTATCAAACACAAACCCTCCAGCAAAGAGCAGTTGAAAAAAAATTATTTGAAGAATAGCAGAATATCACTCCAGAAATGTATTCAACACTAGTATAATCCATGCTGAGGAGGACTGAGTCTAGCATCAAAAATAAAGGTGGACATGCAAAGCAGTGTTTTCCCATACATTGATTTATTTGTGGCAGCTCTTTGTGATGGCGAACAAATTAAAACATGAGGTTGTTTTTCAATACATGTTCCTCTGTGCTGTAAATGATACAAGAAAAGTCTTAATTATAATTTCAAAAGGTCTTACATTTGGGGACGGAAAAACAAGAATCACGATATGGGTTAATGTGACGATTACGGCTATCATTTCATTGAATAAATATTTGTGCTGCACGTTTTAAGTCAAAACGCGGTGCGGGTGTTTTTATATCAATGTATCTCTGAAGGGAACCATCCAGGGTCGGAAATTAATGAGGGCTTGTGGCAAAAATGCCACCAAAATGAACAAACATGCCCCATAAATTCAAGACAAAGGGACAAAAATGCCTCTGCACAATTAAACAATGTATTATGACGTTCGCAATTAACATGAAATGTGAAAATGAATGAAAAGTGTCAATTCGCTAAATTACATTTAGATTAGCTCACACTGCATCAGATTGCTTTTGCGTGCCGTTTTGTGCAGTGTTGTGCCTTATAACCAATCAAAAGCGTTTCTGTTGAACTTCGGAATGCACTGGCCAATCAGAGGCACTTAGATTAGACACGGCTGAAAACGCTAGAGCTGTGTGGAGTGGGCACGCTTGCAAATTCCCTTATCATAAACTACACAGTGCAGATACAAAATAAAACATTCATTCTGTAGATTCAGTGATTATACCGCAGGTTTTTGCATAACTTGTGCTAGACTAGACTAACGTCATAGACCGACAAATTTGTCTATGAAGCCAAAATGTGTTGTGCCCAAAACGCAGACACAAAACAAAAACGTTTTTATATTGTTTTCTATATCGATATTAATAATCAGCCCGTGATGATCCCCAATGTGAAAATCGACCCATATTTTATGAAGCAAACATGCAATTGTAAATGTGAACTGGTGGATCAATAAGAAGCTAATATGACTTCAAAAATCTAAAGAGTTAAGACACAAATATACATTTATATGTTTTAAATTAACATCATAATATAATAATTGATCCTTTTGACTCATCCCTTTTCTTGGCAGGTCAGGCCACACACAGCATTTAAGAGCAAAGTCCTTACAGTTCAACTTAGAAGTAATGCAGTTACTGTGAGATGTAAAATTTTGAATCGTATGACATTTAAGTGATATTGCACAGGGGACTACTCACTTCTTTTGTATATTAGGCTTGCCATGGTATAAGGTAATACAGGTTATGAGGGAAGATACCGTATCTATGAAATATGAAATTTTCTATCAGTTAAATTAAAAAATATTTTGAGTAAAACTTGACAACAACAACAGCTGGTATATTTATATACTAACAAACAGAATACTCTTAAATAATGTATATTTGCCGTAAACATCATGCTTTTCTTGCCTCTTCTCATATGTACATGTACTTTTCATTCATGAAGCATGTTCAACATGGACGTGTAAGCTGTTGCAGTGTTAACAAATAACAACAGAGTGAAAATATCCTGCATCTCAGGCTAACGCGAAAAACAGCACGTATTATAAATTTCTATACATAGCTTAAGATCTCATATATACTTCCTGGAGAGGGAGATAAATGCAAAGTTTTACCTGTATCTATGCATCTCTACTAAAAGTGAAGCTGTACATTTAACTGCTTTTAAAACATAAAAAAAATGTACTTTTCAGTTGTGAAACGATTTTATAACAAGTTTCTGTGTGCGTTTCTGTCTGTTTTTCAGTGAGTTTTTTTCAATTTCATTTTAATTTTAGTTAAAATAAAATATCTGCCTTACAGATATGTACAGTTATGGCCAAAAGTTTTGGCAGTGACATAAACTTTGTGTTTTGCAAAGTTTGCTGCTTAAGCTGTTGTGGTGTTCATTCACATTGTTTCTAGATTATTATGTAGAGTGATCAGATGCATTTTAAAATATAGCTGCAAGCAGCAATTACGGTGCCAAGCACTTCAGAAGCAAGCATCAGACCAACTGCAGAGATGAGTAATTGAAGCAATTTTAAGATGATTTTAGTCAAAATGGCTGAAAAATCATAAATACAACCACTAGTAATATGATTTAATGGCTTATCACGTTTTACCAATAGGTGGCGCTGTTATCAAATCAATGTGGTGTGTTCTGTGTGAGTTGACAATGGCACACACAAAGTTTGGTGTCAATATGTCAAAGCTTTGCAGAGATACAGCCTCAGATGCAGTTTGGCATCATTCCAGCAAATTCGTTGATGCGATAACCGTTTCGTATATCGGCACGAAATCCATAACTTTTTGCCAGCATGGTCTGAAGATGATCAAAGTTGGTGAAAATCGGAAGGAGGAGTTCGAAAAAAAAAAAGGCTTTTAAAGAAAATCAAAATGGCGGACAGGAAGTTTGGTTGACTATGGCAACATTGGTATCACTGTTCTCCGCATGACCCAAGGATTTGATGGTCTATTAATACCAGTCTCATTACAATAGGCAAAATTCACAGAAAGCTATTAGCATTTATTTGAAATTTCATTATAACTTTTGACCACAAGGTGGCACTGTTCCAAAACGTTTTGAGTACTTTCAGGTTATGGTCTCGATGGTACATACAAAGTTTCGTAATGGTACACCAATGCATTCGTAAAATATAGCATTTTATATCATAATACTTTATTGTAGTCAATGGCAATTTCATGTTTTGTACAATTATAGCGCCACCAAGAGGCACAATCCCACCAAATTTTGTATGTGTCCTTAGAGTGTGCCCATACATTTGTGTGTCAAATTTGGTGAAAATATCTCATTTTTGTTTTGCCATTTTTATATCTGAGAAGAGAAAAAATGACTGATGGCCGACTTTGCATTTTTTTCCCACTTACTATCAACATTTTGACAATTGGGCATTAGCGTATAGCCGGCATGCTATGTTTTCGAATTCCTTATGGTGGTTTCGTGCCGATCAGAGTAACGGTTTCTAAGTGTTAGGATTGAGTTGTGTTGGTTTGGGTATCTCGCCGAGCCCACTTGATCAATGCAATCCTCCATCCACGGGAGTGGAAAAGCGTCAGGTTTGGTGATTTTATTAATTTTTCTATAGTCCATACAAAACCTGAACGTTCCATCCGGTTTTCTAACCAGCAAACACGGCGAAGCCCAACTCGAACAAGACGGTTTTGCAATGTTATTTTTCAGCATATACTGAATCTCTGACTCCAACTTTAGACGTTTTTCAAAAGGGACACGATAAAAGCGCTGGCGTATAGGTGAAGCATCACCCACGTTCACGTCGTGCTCTATTAAATGAGTTTGTGATGGAACGTCTCCAAACAATGATGGAAACTCGTGTATCAACTGTGACAACTCTGCTCGCTGCAAAACAGATAAATGGGACAACAACCTCTCCAGATCTTTCAAAGTCTCAGAATTTTTTAATTGAGGTTGCATTACAGCATCGTCTAGAACCTTAACCCCTTCCTTCTCTCCCAGTAAAGATTGACCTGACCCTTCAGTCACCGGACTGACCACAGCAGATGATTTAACATCAGTTTGTTGACAATCACGGGAGAAAAAAGGCTTCAATAAATTTACATGACAAATTTGGGTTATTTTCTTTCTGTCTGGAGTTGCGATTTCATTATTAAGATCGGACAGTGCACGCACAACAGTATATGGTCCCACAAATTTCGCGCAGAACGGAGAGCCCACTAAAGGCAGCAATGCCAAAACCTGATCCCCAGGATTAAATACGCGCTGTTCAGACTGGCAATCAAACAAATTTTCATCTTTATGTGCGCCTTTTCCAAATTTTTCCGTGCTGCTTGACCAGCTAAAAATAAGCGTCTTCTAAAACCGTTTACATATTCAAGCAGACTTTTTGGTGGCTGTTTACCTTTTAACTGATCACCCACAACGGCAAGCGGACCGCGCAGCTTATGCCCAAAAACTAGTTCATTGGGAGTAAAACCCAAACTAGACTGCATTTCCTCCCTTGCGGCCAACAAAAGCCATGGAATTCCTTCCTCCCAGTCTCGATTTAATTCAACGCAATACGCACGTAAAAGAGACTTAAGCGTTTGGTGAAACCATTCCAGTGCTCCTTTGACTCTGAGGATGATGTGCGCTGGAACGGTGATGCTGAACTCCCAACTGCTTTAAAATTTCCACGAACATGTTAGACGTGAAATTCGTTCCCTGGTCACTTTGAATGACCTTAGGGATACCGAAGATTGAAATGAATTGAGACAGGGCTTTTACAACGGACCGAGTATTGATGTTACAACACATCGCATAAGCCGCTGGGTACCGAGTACTTTGACACATTACAGTCAAGAGAAATTTAATTTTCGGTATCCCTAAGGTCATTCAAAGTGTGTTCGTGGAAATTTTAAAGCAGTTGGGAGTTCAGCATCACCGTTCCAGCGCATATCATCCTCAGAGTCAGGAAGCGGACCTCCCTTGCGGCCAACAAAAGCCATGGAATTCCTTCCTCCCAGTCTCGATTTAATTCAACGCAATACGCACGTAAAAGAGACTTAAGCGTTTGGTGAAACCATTCCAGCGCTTCCTGACTCTGAGGATGATATGCGCTGGAACGGTGATGCTGAACTCCCAACTGCTTTAAAATTTCCACGAACACACTTTGAATGACCTTAGGGATACCGAAAATTAAATTTCTCTTGACTGTAATGTGTCAAAGTACTCGGTACCCAGCGGCTTATGCGATGTGTTGTAACATCAATACTCGGTCCGTTGTAAAAGCCCTGTCTCAATTCATTTCAATTTTCGGTATCCCTAAGGTCATTCAAAGTGACCAGGGAGCGAATTTCACCTCTAACATGTTTTCGGAAATTTTGAAGCAGTTGGGAGTTCAGCATCACCTTTCCAGCTCATACCATCCTCAAGAGTCAGGGAGCGCTGGAACGATTTCACCAAACGCTTAAGTCTCTTTTACGTGCGTATTGCGTTGAATTAAATCGAGACTGGGAGGAAGGAATTCCATGGCTTTTGTTGGCCGCAAGGGAGGTCACGCAGTCTAGTTTGGGTTTTACTCCCAATGAACTAGTTTTTGGGCATAAGGTGCGCGGTCCGCTTGCCGTTGTGGGTGATCAGTTAAAAGGTAAACAGCCACCAAAAAGTCTGCTTGAATATGTAAACGGTTTTAGAAGATGCTTGCTTTTAGCTGGTCAAGCAGCACGGAAAAATTTGGAAAAGGCACAGATAAAGATGAAAAAGTTGTTTGATCGCCAGTCTGAACAGCGCGTATTTAATCCTGGGGATCAGGTTTTGGCATTGCTGCCTTTAGTGGGCTCTCCGTTCTGCGCGAAATTTGTGGGACCATATACTGTTGTGCGTGCACTGTCCGATCTTAATAATGAAATCGCAACTCCAGACAGAAAGAAAATAACCCAAATTTGTCATGTAAATTTATTGAAGCCTTTTTTCTCCCGTGATTGTCAACAAACTGATGTTAAATCATCTGCGGTGGTCAGTCCGGTGACTGAAGGGCCGGGTCAATCTTCGGTGGGAGAGAAGGAAGGGGTTAAGGTTCTAGACGATGCTGTAATGCAACCTCGATTAAAAAATTCTGAGACTTTGAGAGATTTGGAGAGGTTGTTGTCCCATTTATCTGTTTTGCAGCGAGCAGAGTTGTCACAGTTGATACACGAGTTTCCATCATTGTTTGGAGACGTTCCACCACAAACTCATTTAATAGAGCACGACGTGAACGTGGGTGATGCTTCACCTATACGCCAGCGCTTTTATCGTGTCCCTTTTGAAAAACGTCTAAAGTTGGAGTCAGAGATTCAGTATATGCTGAAAAATAACATTGCAAAACCGTCTTGTTCGAGTTGGGCTTCGCCGTGTTTGCTGGTTAGAAAACCGGATGGAACGTTTAGGTTTTGTACGGACTATAGAAAAATTTATAAAATCACCAAACCTGACGCTTTTCCACTCCCGAGGATGGAGGATTGCGTTGATCAAGTGGGCTCGGCGAGATATGTCAGTAAATTCGATTTACTTAAAGGGTACTGGCAGGTGCCTTTGACACCTCGAGCACAGGAAATCACTGCTTTTATAACTTCTTCGGGGCTGTACTCTTATTCTGTTATGAGCTTCGGGTTACGCAACGCTCCAGCGACATTTCAAAGATTAATGAATCGTGTAGTCTCTGATTTAGAAAGCTGCGTGGTTTATTTGGACGACGTTATAGTTTTCAGCGATAGCTGGGATCAGCATGTGACACGGGTACAAGAATTATTTTGGCATCCAGTGGAGGCTAATTTAACCGTGAATTTATCTAAATGTGATTTTGCACGGGCAACGGTTTCTTACTTGAGAAAGGAGGTGGGCCAAGGTATGGTGCGCCCTTTGCGAGCTAAGGTGAGCGCAATAGAGAATTTCCCTACTCCTCGTACTAAAAAAAGAGCTCATGAGGTTTATTTGGATGGCTAGTTACTATCGCAATTTTTGCCCCAATTTTTCATCAGTCATTTATCCATTGACTAATCTTTTAAAGAACTCCGCTAAATTTGAGTGGACCCCCATTGTCAAAAGGCATTTGAGAATGTGAAGTTGCTGTTGACTGCTGCTCCTGTATTAGCAGCGCCCCACAGTGGTCTTCCGTTTGAGATTCAAGTTGACGCAAGTCAAGTGGGAGCAGGAGCGGTTCTTCTCTAGACTCATTTTGGTGGTATTAGTCATCCAGTTAGTTATTTATCACGCAAGTTTAATTCCTATCAATTGAATTATTCTGTTATTGAGAAGGAAACGCTGGCGTTGATCTGGGCACTTCAACACTTTGATGTGTATGTGGGGGGATGGTCCTCAGTTGTTATCTATTCGGATCACAATCCTTTGACATTTCTTCACACATTACAGAGTCCGAGCCAATGCTTAATGAGATGGATACTTTTCTTACAGCCTTATAACTTGTCGATTAAACACATTAAGGGAGTTGAGAATGTTTTAGAAGACACCCTGTCACGTGCCCCCGTGGTGGAGTGAGGAGATGGTGTTTCTGTCTCCAATTGATGTGAGTTGACCTACCTCTAAGTATATAAGTCATTATTATTATTAGGGATGCAACGATACCACTTTTTCCAGTACTCGCCCGATACCGATACTTTTATTTTTGGTACTTGCCAATACCGAGTACCGATACCAATATTTTCATTGCATTTGTACATTTTTTAAATATTGGGTATAGAAACCAAAAGGGTATGTATAATGTTAGTTGGTTAACTTCATTTATCAAATAGATACAGTCAAACCTAAATGTATTCAGACACCTTCAACATTTATCACATTATCACAGTTTATTCGCTATAGTTTAGAAAATGGTAATAAAATATGACAAGAACTCAAGAGTTACACTGTGTCAGAACAAATTCATCTTGATAATGTTAGATAATTTTGATAGAAAGGTATGTAATAGATTACAATCAACCAAAATAATTCAGACAGCTGTTATTATGACAGTATTTACACAACTATGAATACTCTGTCGGGCAAACCTTAGCCTCAATGACAGCCTGTAGTCTCCTGGGCATGCTGTCATCCAGCTTCATGAAAACCTCAACTTCAGTTTTTTTCCCAGACTCGGTCTGAATAATTTTTGGACCCAAATTTGTATCAGTTTTACTGGTAGTCCACTGTATGAAGAATTTTTGGGTATGATTTGTCACAGTTTAGTTTATTTTGCTATCCTCACTTACATAAATGAACTATAGTGTCCTGCACCCACTAGTAAAAAAATATCAAAAATTATATCTGGTCTCTGAATCATTTTTGGTTTCACTGTATATCCTTCGGTTATTTTCACACTTAATTATGCCCTTAACGAGTACGAGTACAGGAGACCAGTATCGGGCCCGATACCAGCATCGGTATCGGTGCATCCCTAATTATTATTATTAGTTTTGATGTGGGATTTTTTTTTTAAGGGGGGTGTGTTATGATTGAGTTGTGTTGGTTTGGGTGTTTTGGTCTCTTTTTCTCTGTGGCAGGTTCTGTGATTGGAGTGTGACTGGAGCGCACCTGATGCTCGTCATAGCTGTTATTTAAACCTGGTGCAAGAGTTCGTCAGGGCGGCTGCTCTTCTGTTGCTCGAGCAGTTTGTCAGAGCCGCACTCCAATTTTGTGGCGTTATGTTTTGTTTTGCATCCATTCACTAGTGCTGACCACACTTCACTTTATGCATCCATTCACCTGCATTTCATACTGATTGTTATTACCGACAGGCCGACTGACTTTTGTGATTGTTGTTTTTGGTTATATTTTGTTGTAATAAATATTATGTTTTAAGTTATTCAGCCGTGTCGTCTCCCTTAATGTTACATCTTTGAGCCAGATGTGCAGCCATCATCGCTTGCTTTGCATCAAAATGGCCTCACATGCAAGGAAATTGCTACAAAAATATTGCACCTGAAAAGAACCATTTACCGGATCAACAAGAACTTCAAGGAAAGAGGTTTGACTGCAGTGAAGAAGTCTTCAGGACGTGCCAGGACCGTCTCCTCCTGAGGATTCTCTGATGATGCTCCCTTCCGACTGTTTGGGACATCTGGAAAATCGATTGTTCAGAGAAGAAAAGGTGAACGCTACCATGAGTCCTGTGTTGTTCCAACAGTGAAGCATCCTGAGACCATCCATGTGTGGGGTTGCTTTTCAACCAAGGGAGTGGGCTTTCTCATAATTCTGCCCAAAAACACCGCCATGAATAAAGAATGGTATCAAAACATCCTGCAAGAGCAACTTCTTCCAATGATCTATGAGCAATTTGGTGATGATCAGTGCATCTTCCAGCCTGATGGAGCACCATGTCACAAAGCAAGAGTGATAAAGAAGTGGCTCAAAGATCATTACACTGACATTTTGGATCTGAGGCCAGGCAACTCCCCGGATCTCAATCCCATAGAGATCCTGTGGTCAGTCCTCAAAAGGCGAGTGGACAAGCAGAAGCCCACAAAGTGTGATCAACTCCGAGAACTAATAAAGCAAGAATGGATCGCCATCAGTCAGGATTTGGCCCAGAAGCTAATATCCAGCATGCCAGAGCGAATTGCAGAGGTTATGAAGAACAAGG